>NC_074676.1:25830404-26130404 GCF_029448725.1 Salvelinus fontinalis
CAGCTTGGCAAAGCAACTGGGTGCCAGTCACACTCACTGACTTGAGGTTGTATTGGATCACACTCTCCTGTCTTAGTTGTGGCTCATTTCCTGCATTAACTGTCATTCCTTATTTAAGTGCACACTCATATGGATGCTTTGAAGTGTCTTCCCATCCTACAGCATTTATTAGTGCCTACTGTACAATAGTGCTATAATACTCCCTCCCTCAGAATACCTCATAACACACTCAGCACAGGTCCACCAGGTCCTGCTGCACCGACCAAATCACTCCACTGCAACATTCAAATACGGAAGAGAAATTGATTATTTTACACAGAAATGTAGATGAACAATTGTTTTTCATCTTTGAGAGAGAAAGGCAGAGATAGGTAGGGAAATACGGAGAGAGAGGGACAGAGAGAGAGGGAGGGAGGAAGGGAGAGAGATTAGAGGAGTGTATTGAGAGTACCCAGTGGATTGTGCACTAAGAGTAGAGAGGGATTATCGTGCTGTTACTGTCAGTCTTCAAAGGGCCTTTGGAAAGGGACAGCTTTGTAAGCAGCATCAGTGTTTATCTGTGGTCTCAGGATCCCTTGCCCTATTGTCTGGCTGTGCATTACACTATTTCCATGATATGCCTACACTTTCAAAATGGATATAATTTCAACACAATGTCATTTTATGTTCTTTATTTTATCGATCTGATATTATATCCATGGTGTGTTTCTCTGTGCATCTTTGCTTGCACTCTCCTGCACCTGCAGTGCCCTCCCAAGCTCTTTCTGCCAGGGCCAAGAAGTTAACAGCGGTTTAGCGGATTGAAGAAGGGAAAGGTTTTCTGAGTACTTTTATTCTGTGCGTGTCTTGTTGCATTGCCTTTTTTCTCCGCAGGTCTCTCGAGGGCTGTCCACTGGCCTTTTGAAGTAGCATCAAAGAAGAAATGAGGGGGGGAGAAAAAGCATTATTGATTTTGCGTTTTGTCTGACTCAAATGCTGAGGAATAAAGACACATAAGGAGAGAGGTGTTGGCATCGGCGGTGCTCTGAGAGAGAGGGGGAGGGAGATGGAGAGATGAGGGAATGATAGAGACGTATAGGTGAGGAACTCCAGACAGTTAATGCATCTCTCCCCAGAGCCTCGTGCTCTGTTCAGTCTGGCTGTTTCTCCTGTTAGCTACCTTTGTGCTCCTCTCTAATGCTGCAGTAAATAAAGCCCATTAAAGAGACAGACCTCTCTAGTCTCTCCACCTCCATGTCAGATATCTTATCTCCGACTCTATCAGGTTGGTGTCATCATCTCACAGCATCCCGCAGTTGACCTGCTTTTCTCTGAAAAGCCAATCTGCTCAGTTCTCAGCTGTAATCAAATTTGCGCACTAGGTACAGTTGAAGTCGGAAGTTTACATACACCTTAGCCAAATACATTTAAACTCAGTTTTTCACAATTCCTGACATTTAATCCTAGTAAAAATTCCCTGTCTTAGGTCAGTTCGGATCACCACCATATTTTTAGAATGTGAAATGTCAGAATAATAGTAGAGAGAATGATTTATTTCAGCTTTTATTTCTTTCATCACATTCCCAGTGGGTCAGAAGTTTACATAGACTCAATTAGTATTTGGTAGCATTGCCTTTAAATTGTTTAACTTGGGTCAAACGTTTCGGGTAGCCTTCCACAAGCTTCCCACAATAAGTTGGGTGAATTTTGACCCATTCTTCCTGACAGAGCTGGTGTAACTGAGTCAGGTTTGTAGGCCTCCTTGCTCGCACACGCTTTTTTAGTTCTGACCACATATTTTCTATAGGATTGAGGTCAGGGCTTTGTGATGGCCACTCCAATACCTTGACTTTGTTGTCCTTAAGCTGTTTTGCTACAACTTTGGAAGTATGCTTGGGGTCATTGTTCATTTGGATGACCCATTTGCGACCAAGCTTTAACTTCCTGATTGATGTCTTGAGATGTTGCTTCAATATATCCACATAATTTCCCCTGCTGCAGCAAAGCACCCCCACAACATGATGCTGCCACCCTCGTGCTTCACGGTTGGGATGGTGTTCTTCGGCTTGCAAGCCTCCCCCTTTTTCCTCCAAACATAACGATGGTCATTATGTCCAAACAGTTCTATTTTTGTTTCATCAGACCAGAGGACATGTCCCCAAAAAGTACAATCTTTGTCCCCATGTGCAGTTGCAAACCGTAGTCTGGATTTTTTAATGGCGGTTTTGGAGCAGTGGCTTCTTTCTTGCTGAGCGGCCTTTCCGGTTATGTCAATATAGGACTTGTTTTACTGTGGATATAGATACTTTTGTACCCGTTTCCTCCAGCATCTTCACAAGGTCCTTTGCTGTTGTTCTGGGATTGATTTGCACTTTTCACACCAAAGTACGTTCATCTGTAGGAGACAGAACGCTTCTCCTTCCTGAGCGGTATGACGGCTGCGTGGTCCCATGGTGTTTAACCTTGCGTACTATTGTTTGTACAGATGAACGTGGTACCTTCAGGCATTTGGAAATTGCTCCCACGGATGAACCAGACTTGTGGAGGTCTACAATTTTTTTTGGAGGTCTTGGCTGATTTTAATTTTTTTCCCCATGATGTCAAGCAAAGAGGCACTGGGTTTGAAAGCAGGCCTTGAAATACATCCACTGGTACACCTCCAATTGACTCACATTATGTCAATTAGCCTATCAGAAGCATCTAAAGCCATGACATCATTTTCTGGAATTTTATAAGCTGTTTAAAGTCACAGTCAACTTAGTGTATGTAAACGTCTGACCCACTGGAATTGTGATACAGTGAATTTTAAGTGAAATAATCTGTCTGTAAACATGTTGAAAAAATTACTTGTGTCATGCACAAAATAGATGTCCTAACCGACTTGCCAAAACTATGGTTTGTGAACAAGAAATGTGTGGAGTGGTTGAAAAACAAGTTTTAATGACTCCAACCTATGTGTATGTAAACTTCCGACTTCAGCTGTAAGTGTGAAGTGGTGGGCTGGAAGAGAAGAAGAGCATTGTTTGTGTGCTGTTTGACATCTCCTATCTCAAGAGTTGGCTGTAATTGACCTCAGAGTGAAATAAGCAAGTCCCTTTCTGAATAGAGCTGACACCACCCTCTCCCAGTTCTACTCAGCACTGTTATGTTATATTATGTTACATGAATGTTATAGGTAGCTACAGTAGATTAATATGGTATGCGGGACAGGGGTACCTCATGTCAGAGGTTAAAGATGGGTCATGCTGGGGTATGCATCTCGTCTCCATGGAGAACTGCTATAGCTCATGAATGGATCCAGGGAAGGAATGAGGGCTGATGAATGAGAAGTAGCTGGAATTTTGATTAAATCAGGGAACAGGCAGGGGAAAAGCCACATTTAACAAAGATCGTCTCAAGACTCACCGTGACACAACCTTAGTACAAAAGGCAGGGAACAGTGTAAGCAGATTGATTATATGTCCCTGCCTTCAGGGGGCTACTTGTGGGATGGCATCATTTAGACCAGGCACCTGCATGTCCTTAAGCATATAGAGAAACACAACCAACCTCAGGTGGAGTAATACTCCACAGCACTATGAGGCGCTGTAGGTAATGGAAAAAAACCCAGAATGAAACGGTGACCTCTGGGCCCTCCCCATCAGAGAGCCTCTGTCCTGACTCTGGTTAGTGTTGCCACAACACAGCAGAATGGAGCAGAGGAGGGAGGAATGCCTCATAGAGCCGCATGCAGGCCCCAGAGAGAAACTATCTCTCAAGGTTACAGGCTTTACGAACTACTTCTCCATGCATCTTATTATGATCGTCATGAATAACAAAGGAAAACAGCCTTGTTTTAACAGGCCACTTAGATTTGATTTTTATGCACATATATTTGTTAGAAATAAAATAAATGCTGCTTCAGTACTAATTACAAGATGAAAGGATGTTATGCAGTGCAATGAACTTAGTTTGAAAACAAAGGACAGAGCATATTCAGGAGCATAATGCTATTGAAAACAATACCTCTTTATCTGAGCCAATAATTTATTCACTACTTTTTTTCAATTTGTAAATAAGCCCAAATGTATTCCAGCCAGTGTGATGTAAATGTCATAGATCCTTTGACCCTACAGATTGTTTTGGTTCACTTAAAATGACATCAAACAACATTCCAGTTTATTTTCTCCACAGTGAGTGGAGCAGTGGGGCCAACACAGGAGGAATCTGACAGAGACAATGTCTGGGTGTGTCAGGTCTCAGTGAGAGGGAGGGAGGATGGTGGTAGGCTGGCAGTAGAGAAGCCCTTGACCTTTCTGAGATGAGCCCTCACCCCGCCCCCTATGGCTACATAGAATATCTGATTGCTGATTATGAGTTCCCTCCCCGTCGTGCTGAGTGGTTTGCATGTCGCCATCCATCCCTTCCCAGCTGAACTGATTAATGTAAGGAGCTAAAGATTCTACATCTCAGAGAGATTGCAAAAAGGCTCTCGCAGAGCCTGGTAATCTAGAGTGCAGCTGGCAATCACCCAGTGCTGGCTCGAGAGGCTTTTTGGGTTGTTGTTTTGTTTTTGTTTTGAAGTCGTTTTTAGGGGGTGTTGATGTCTTGGTTCCCCTGGGCTATTCTTGTTTCAGGATGAGAGCGCTCCGTGTGCTGAGCGCAGGTCCTTGTCTGCCTGGCTTCCCGGCTGCTGCAGCCCAGCCTGGCCCAGCCTACTGAACAACAGCAGCGTCAGCACAGCCCCTCGCTCAAAGTCCCAGGATGTGCTTATGATCACCCTCTTACAGGAGGAGACCAATTTGGGCAGAAAAATGTACTTCATCCCAGATATGAAAAAAGCTCTTTGCTCATTTTCAGAGCTCCCAGACACCAATACAGGGAACAGAAGCATCAGATAAATTAAAAGAAATTGCTCCTCTGCTGCTTCAAGAGAACTTGTGTTTTAGAATTTTATTTGAACTCTATATTTGGCACAATTTGCTGGCTGTTTAATTGATATTTGCAGCAGTGAACAAATATATATTTTTTTCATAAAAGCTGGCATGACTGCTTTACTTGCTTGAAGGGATCTGTCACAAAGTTACAAATAAGCCGCTGTCTTTTTCAAGTTTTGTTTTATCAATAGTTGGAGGGGAGTGGAGCTCTGCATGGTTCAGTCCTGTTTCCTCTGCACTGGTGGCTGTATTAATGCCTTTCATATGTGACTTTAGGGCGACTGAGAAGGAATCTGCCCAAAGTGTTCTCAATTATTATCAAAGCCATGGAGTCCACTCTGTCATCTACTAGACCTACAATACAATATATGTATTGTTATACATATATTAATGTATGGTTCAGCAGAGCAATATACAGTACCTTATGATTGCTGGGAAACACACACACATCCTTGCATATACACACATGCATACCCAACCAAGCTTTATCTGCTCTTACGCACGCACGCACGCACGCACGCACGCACGCACGCACGCACGCACGCACGCACGCACGCACGCACACACACACACACACACACACACACACACACACACACACACACACACACACGGAGAGAGAACCTTCATGTGTTCATACATTCCTGCACACTTGAAAACTAATGTATAGCATATCTATGCTGCAATGACTATCTGTGCTTCACACTAAAGTTAATAGAGGAGCAGATGAGACACCATCAGTGCTCACAGAACAAATGGCTATCGTCTGTGCTCGGCTACCTTTAGTAAATGAAATGTTTCAGCACATCCACTGCTGTGATGAGAGAGACACATGTTCCGTGTGAGAGCCCTAACCAAAGACGTCTGGGGAGAGCCTCCCAGACACAAACAGAGGGGGGGCTGTATTTTTGTTGCTGAGTGTGAGAGACATGGAGAGAAGGATGCGTTCACTTTACATCTGAGGGTCGTATGGGGGCATGTCGTTTTATGGACTCTGTGTGTCTGAGATGAAGAAATTAATTAATTTGTGAGCTGTATTTGCATTTCTGGGATTGATTATTTGCTTTCTTGCTTGCCTGCCTGTTGGATTTTTTTGCAATTTAAAGTTACATGAAATTGCATATTTTGCAGAATATAATCCCCAAACCTTACTGGCCTCTAAATTGGTACCATTACTTACCGTTATAGCAACATGCATTGTCTTAGTGGTCAACCTGTGTGCTACAGTAAAACATAGACGATGATCAGACTGATGATCTGCAGCAAAGTACCTTTGGGATACGATACCACCTCAAAGGGCAATGCAGGGATGAGAACTCTGTTTTGATCTTTGACACATTTCATGGGCATTGATTATATGATGCTTTAGTCTTTGATCTAACAGTGGAAAATGTTGTTGCTTGATTCTCTGGTTCTCAGATTATTATAATTTATAAATGAGGGATTTGTTTTTTTGCTAAGCTTGAGCAATCTTAAGTAAAAACACTGGGCTATTGTCTCTGTTCATATTATTTATATCATTAGCATCTCCCATAGAAATTAAACAGGGAACATTATTTATTTATATTTATTTTACCAGGTAAGTTGACTGAGAACACGTTCTCATTTGCAGCAACGACCTGTAGGAATAGTTACAGGGGAGAGTAGGGGGATGAATTAGCCAATTGTAAACTGGGGATTATTAGGTCACCATGATGGTTTGAGGGCCAGATTGGGAATTTAGCCAGGACACCGGGGTTAACACCCCTACTCTTACGATAAGTGCCATGGGATCTTTAATGACCTCAGAGAGTCAGGACACCCGTTTAACGTCCCATCCGAAAGACGGCACCCTATACAGGACAGTGTCCCCAATCACTGCCCTGGGGCATTGGGATATTTTTTAGACCAGAGGAAAGAGTGCCTCCTACTGGCCCTCCAACACCACTTCCAGCAGCATCTGGTCTCCCATCCAGGGACTGACCAGGACCAACCCTGCTTAGCTTCAGAAGCAAGCCAGCAGTGGTATGCAGGGTGGTATGCTGCTGGCATACATTATTAGAAAAAAGGGTTCCAAATGGGTTCTTTGGCTGTCCCCATTTTGTTATAGGTAGAACCCTTTTTGGTTCCAGGTAGAGAAAGGGTTCTACATTGAACACAATAGGGTTCTATCTGGAATCAAAAGGGTTTTGCCTGGAACTCAAAAGTTCCCCTATGGGGACAGCCAAAGAATCCTTTTAGGTTCTAGATATACGTTAACTTCAGAAAGTATTCCGTGAATTTCAAACACAGATTCAACCAGAAAGACCAGGGAGGGTTTCCAATGTCTTGCAAAGAAGGACACCTACAGTATTGGTAAAAATGTTGACTGTTGCCTAATGTTGACTATCGCTTTGAGCATGATGAAGTTATTAATTACACTTTGGATAGTGTATCTATACACCCGGTCACTTCAAAGATACAGGCGTCCTTCCTAACTCAGTTTCCGGAGAAGAAGGAAACCGCTCACGCACAATTACCTAAAACACAAGGCCAAATCGACACAATGTTCCTGAGTGGCTGAGTTGGAATTTAAACTTAAATCTACTTGAAAATCTAAGACAAGACCAGAAAGTGGTTGTCTAGCAATGATCAACACCCAATTTGACAGAGCTTGTAGAATTTAGAAAATAATAATGGGTAAATGTTGCACAATCCAGATGTGGAAAGCTCTTAGAGACTTACCCAGAAAGACTCATAGCTGTAATCACTGCCAAAGGTGCTTCTACGAAGTATTAACTCAGGGGTGTGAATACTTATGTACATTTCTGTATTTCATTTTCAATACATTTCCAAAAATGGCTAAAAACATGTTTTTACTTTGTCATGATGGGGTATTGTGTGTAAAAAATATTAATTTTGAATTCAGGCTGCAACATAACAAAATGTGGAATAAGTCAAGGGGTATGAATACTTTCTGAAGGCATTGTATATTAATGGGAAGACATAATTCAAATAATGTGTTCACTTATACTCTTGAAGAGTGTGAGAATATATGTTTGACAAATTTCTCCCTCAGATGTAGCTTTGGAAAAGCATGCAGTATTTTATAAAAACTCTACTACTGCTAGTACTTTTTCATACAACCTGGGGCTGCAGATGTTTTATAGGCAAATATTTCGGGACAAATTCTTTGTTTCCTAAAGAAACCACAAACAGTGCATTTTCCTCCAAACCATCTGATATATAATTTAAGAACTGAACAAACCCCATTGTACTCATAAAGGAAAAAATTCACTTACACAATTAGTTAGAGCACTGCGGTTACAATTACCTGGTAGTATTGCTGTTCAGCCCTGCATCATACTTGTTTAAGTTGATTACATTCAAAACATAGACCTCCTGTTAAACAAAGACTTGTCGACGTTGGAGTAAAATACAGCATTTGATTATTTATTCACTGTCTTTCACCTTTTGTAGAAACTCAGAAAAAGCAGTATGATCTATTTTATTAGCCCAGTATCACTTCAAGGCAATCCAGGGAGTTAGGTTGTATTGTACACTGAATGTTATCCATTGCAACAGAAATGGTATGGATGTTATATATGTATGCTTGTAAGATAGATTTCATATCACAACAGCATATCCCTTGAGTGACTACAAATAACTATACAAGCCTCAAATTAGGTTTATTTTTAAAAAACTACAGGAAAGGCATTCTGCAGATTAATTTCAGTGTATGGCTCCCGTTGTGGAGGAAACAAATTGGGCTTTATGGAATTAGTGTGTTTGCTGCATGAATCTCAAATCTATTCCTGGAACATATGATTGTGTTTAACGTGATTTGATGTCTGCAGCGCCTTTGAGCGAAACGGAAGAGAGCTACCCGATTGGATTAGAGTCTGAAGTACAGTAATGACAGCTCAGTGTTTCTCCATTGACCCATGTTTGTTGTCTAAATACAATATGAATGTGGAGGGCTCGCTGTATACTCCTGTGCTAGGAGACCTTTTGCTGAAGGTCGTTTTGGGATCATAGCATGCCATTAATAATTCCAGTAAGTATCCGGAATCTCCATCTGTTCTGCTGCATCCATCCAATGCTTCCTTCCCTTTCTAAGACAAATGCAGCATCTTCAGGTTGGAATGAAATCATGCCTAGAGGCTCAGATATTGGAGGTGGTACTTTCAGTTGTGGAAAACATCACGAAACACATTTAACTGTGGTCACACATACTGCTCACACATTAGCCTGTTAAATTGTGTGTTTATGTGTGGAACACACAGGAATTCTCGCTTGAACACACACACACACACACACTACATCCTTATGTATACCCTCCCTGGGTCTTGTGAGTGTGTTTCAGCAGCAGCGAGTTTTGCAGGGAGGAAGCAGTGGACCTGTGCTGTGTGGTAATTCCCTACTGCTCTGCATATCCTCCCAGTCAACCAGCCGTTCTACAGGGATGCAATTATCACTCTCCCTCAAGCCTAGCCGCGCGCCATGACAAGGTGTTACTAGAGAAATCATCAAAGCCTGATTTTAAATGAAGCATTTAATTATGTGACAAGTGAACGCTGTGCGTGTGTGTGCTCATGTTCAGTTGCGTGTGCGTGTGCATACAGTACGCGAGAGAAGTTGTTAGGTTTTGCGTCCCTTAAACAGGCCTCAGAGGCAGGATCCTATGGGGAGTAGATAGATGTGTTGTCAGCGGCGTGCCCTGGCCGGGCACTGCGGGCGGGCGGGCGTGCGGCTGGGTGAAAGATGGCGGAGCGTGTCTGTGCACAGCTGAGGCTGTGATAGGAAACAGTGAGCGCTCCACCCCCGTCGCTCCATCCCTCCCGTCCAATGATAGATCTCCACTCTGATTCTTTTAATAGCAGGAGGCCAGCTCTCATGATGGACCTGTCATAGAACAGACACACACGGCCTCACAATTAGCTTCTCCTCATCATAAATACTGTAGCATTAATGAACCTTTCCATCTGTAAGGACTCTTTTTTGTCAGGAATATCATCATCTAGTTAAATAGATAGTTTAATAAAAAATATGTATGGGGTGTATGCCGATTCTAGATGCTGTAGAATGTTTTGCTATTTGTTGAGAGGGCACCTTTGTCTGTTATTATACATGTATCAGCCATGACTAGCCCTATACCAGTCAGTCCAGTCAAATCACTATCAAAGCTAAACTGCTTACCCTAGCCAATTGTAATTTCTCTGCTGAGTCATTGTCCTGTCAGGAGCTTTATTCCTTAGCATGCCTGATGATGTGTCCACAATCGCTTATCTATAGAGCTAATTATATAAAAGAGGAGCTGTTCTGAAAAAATATGTTGCACAATGGAAAATTAAGATTTTACAAGATACATTTTCAATGGAATTGTATAGTTCATCTATTTTCTGAAACCATTGTGTTTTATTTGTTCATTTTTCATTATAGGGAAAGTGAATGGCTTACTGACAATGTGTGGTTTGTCAGGTTGGGATTCTGATTGGTGGTTATGGTTGGTCATAATAGAGACAGCTAGGCTTTTACGCTGCAACGGACAGACAGACGGACGGACAGAGAGAGGCTCAGATTAACATGGTAAAAAGAGGCTGATTGAACTGTGCACATTCACAGGAAGCTGGCTTTAGGGGTTCAAGGTTATCTGGACAAATCAGATTCCTGTTTCTATTCATTCCCTCCTAGACCAACCAGCTCGTGTTCGTGGGCTAACCGGAAAATGTGCAGTTCTGATGTCTGTGAGCAGGTCTGGCAAGGGAATGCGTGTGAATCCTAATGACATGTTTAACATTTCATATCCATCAGGGGGAAGTGCTGCATATACAAAAGGTTCACAAGCATTGGTTAACAGCAACTTCTGGAAGCTAGTACTCTAACTGAACATGTAAGTGGTAAGTTGACTACAAGACAGTTAATTTGATTGAACATTGTATTAACTTCCATAAGATCCATTATTATTTTTGCAGCCTAATGAACATTCAGTTTGATGATGACCACCTCTCTGGTCCACCATCCTCCTCATGTTTAGTAACAACAGTCAATGGTGATTCACTCAGATTTACTGAATATTGATGTATAGGTGCATTTCCCCCCACTCTCCAGTCCTCACACGCAGTGTAAAGCCATCTCTATTTGTCCAGGCAATGCCGAGTGTGTGAATGGGTATAAAGGAATATATAAGGGACAGTAAGCTGCAGTCTAAACAAACATATAGACAGGCAGGCTGAGTCTGGGACTGACCACAGTATTATGTAATAGGGTCTTATCAGGACATACCTTCTGTCTGAACACAGTGAGGTTCCCCCTCCTCTCCTTCACCTTCTTCCTTTCCCTCCCTTCTGCCTGGGTGCTCCCTAAACATGGGCCTTCATTAGCAGGGCTAAATATCTCAGCTCGCTGCAATCTCTATTATTTCTTGCCATAACGCCATTCAATATTTACCTGCTCTCATTTCCCCTCCTTCTGGCCAGTTGCAGTAATGTGCACAGAATATTATTATCAGAATATTGCACATTTTCCCTTCCTCAGGTTCTGACAAAGGAAATGCGTAGTCAGAGTAGCAGTGACTGACAGCTGTCTGTTTTTAAGGTTCCCTCAGAGCCTAGCTACTTTGTTCCTGCATTAAAGGAGGAATTTTGATGGGAAGTGGAATGAGAGCTTAATATAGCTAAGGCTTTGCTTTTCCTCATTCCTGGCAGGATTTCTGGGCAGCATTATGCATTACATTGCACTTTGTTTGCTTGTGTGTAGGTGTGGAAGAACTGTAAGGTTTTGTGAATGTAACCTCACCAATGGGTCTCACTGGGAGAGTTATCCATGCTCTTGGTAGGTTGGCAACATATACAGTATGCGTAGGAGAGATGCTGAGGTGTTGTATGTGAATGCTCCATCCAGTACAGTCTACGTGGGAGGGCCATCCCTTTTGTGTGAAAATGGTGGGCATTGTGGTCAGAGGTCCACCAGGTCCAACATCCTATTCTGGAGGTGTTTATTCCAACCCATCAGAAGCCATTTCCTTGGCATTCTGAATCAGAGTATGGATCTGCTGCCTGGCCACCAGGAGAGAGTGGCTCCATTGAAAAAGCCTGTTTGTTAAAAAGAGAGCCTGGTTAATGTGAGTCTGTGATGGATGTAAGCCCTATCAGTGTCTCCCTATTGTTGTTCTGTGGGGAGCAGTAATGATTCGAGACACCGTTCAGTAATCTGATGGCAGTAGAGCCAAAAACAAGGCTGTCAGAGGAATTGAGGCACTAAAGCAAATGGCAGAGGAAAACCCCAGAGACACATACATGCTGTCATTGGTCTAATTCAGACATAGTTTTGATGGAAAAATCCCAGTTACTGTCTCCATTTCCAAGGCCAAATCCTTTGGGCTTCTATTGAGCTGGTCTTTGTGGCTGAACTGCAGCAGTACAGTCCAGTACTGGACGTTCAGTACTTTCCCTCATCAATTCATTCCGCTAGTAGCCTAAACCTGACCTGACCAGCGACTGGTCAACATTAGTCTGGCTTTATGCTTGTTCTCTATCTGTCAGCTGGTCAACATGCTCCAGTGAAATGACTGTAGGTCATATAACACAATCTGGTACTGTACACTGGATATCCCAGATCAATATTTTGGTTGAAAGCTCAAGCCTCATTGAGGGACACAAAGTAAAGCCTTCCTTAAATGGAGGAAGTATTTTGTCAATAAAAAAAAATGGTGAATGAAAGAAAGCTTTAATGGTGTTTCAGTAGCTCAGAAGAGCTCTTTATAGGCTACAGCCTGCAGCCTATACCTGTTTATGTCTAGGAAGTGCTGCGTTGGCTAGACTGGTTTGAGACACCCATACCTGGGCTTCAGTGTGTGGAGATTGAACATTTTAACAAAATTGTTTTTGTCTTGCTACTTGAATTGTATTCTGACACATCCTGTGCTCAAACTGCTCAAATTGCATGTGCGACAGCTGCTAAGTAATTCGAATAATCTGCTCCTTGCTAGTGACTTTGCTTTCATGACTGCAGCTTACATCAAATTGAAAATAAATAGATAAATGCCTTTTCTGCTCCAACAAATGATACAGCTTTAACTCAAAGGAGCCATCTTGTTCATGTTGGGAGTAAAAGAGCAATTGGAGAAAATAAACAACCATTGTTAAGAGTGTTGACAGATTAATAAGCATGCTACGCTACCCAGCAGTGAAGATACAAATTATTAGATCCCAACATGACCCACCTCATCATGGTAGTTATACATACTATGTCATTATTATATCAAGTATTCACCACAGAATATGGCAATTGAGTCTCGTTCTTGGGTTGCCAATTTCTCTGTGCTGACCATTTTGTCAAAATTGCTGCGAAGGACAGGGTAAGAACACATTTTATTATCCACTGAATATAGCCACAAAGGTTTTTTTAGAGGGACGTCGTTAAAACTCTCTTTCTGTATTTGTTCTCTCATACACACAGCGTAGCCTACACACACACACACACACACACACACACACACACACACACACACACACACACACACACACACACACACACACACACACACACACACACACACACACATCAATGTAAATGTTGACAGTAGTAGATGGGGCTATGTATGCACTACATAGTTTTTTCTGTTGTCATGTATCTGGGCAAATCGCACGGTGACGAGGCGTAGAATCTGTCATGGAGAAGGCATATGTATAGCAGAGATAAGAGGCAGCCATTTTATCAAGCAAGCTGTCTCTCGAAAATGCTCATACACATGTCCCCAGGAGCGCCTCCAGAAAGATGGCCCTTTAATGACACGGCCCTGTGCTCGCCAAGAGGACGCCCCGTTTGTTCCCGGCTCTAACCTGACAATTATGCCAATTACACAAGGCAGCCATGTTGACAAACACACCATGAGAATTGTTGCCGTCGACTTGGAGTCGTGAAGGAGTCCCCCGCCGCGATCTCCTCTGTAATTTAACTAGCACGGAGGAGGATTGCAATGGCTTTCTCGAAAACTCCCCGAGCCATGTATTCTTTTACGACGGGGAGCCAGTCATGGTACCAGTACAGCCTCTGACTGTAATTGATATGGTGTTTTCTTCAGAGAGAGAGAGAGTAAGAAAGAGACTTGCCTGCTCTTCATCACTATGTGGTTTGTTTAGAGTTATAAAGGGTCTAATGTTACATGTTGAGCTGTGCTAAGCAAGAAGCCTGGTCTCACTGAGGCCAAGAGAGCATGTAGACAGTTGTAGCGGTGGATCGTGTTTCCCCTGAGGATTGGATCATGAAAGCTTCTCCGCTGCCATTAGTCCATACGCATGTAACCCTTAAAGAGTATTATGCCATTGGCACCTGAGTGTGTTGACTTGCTGCCATATGAGGTGAGAAAGGAGATCCTGCCAATACGCAGGCTTATTAACAATGCAGGGGTAGAGCTGGCCAATTGGCAATGTGCTGTAATGTGTGGAAATCTTAAAAAACAGGTAGAAAATACAATGCCATTGTCTCAGTAAATACTTCACAATGAGCTTTTGGTTAGAGAAAAAAGTAAGGCTATTTCATAAATTTTCTAAGCAAGGCTATTCCAACTAGTTGGCTAACAGCAAACATCCAAATATGATTTAACAAGAATAATGGTCTATTGTTATGAAATCTTCTTGGCATGCTTATGCCTTGCATTAACATGATTGGTGCCTCATGAACACAAACACATGATTCTTATTCTCTCTCAATAAAAAGGGGCACAATCATTGGCATAAAGTATGCTTTTAATGTGAGGTCATAGCATCTGAATCCAAACAATGAAGTAATGCATTTACAGTACAGTATATGCCTTGACTTTGGCCCAACTGTACCAAGACGAGACTTGCTCGTGAAATTCAGAAGTATTCTACACTACATGACCAAAAGTATGTGGACACCTGCTCGTTGGACATCTCATTCCAAAATCATGGGCATTAATATGGAGTTGGTCTCCAGTTTTCTGCTATAACAGCCTTCACTCCTCTGGGAAGGCTTTCCCCTAGATGTTGGAACTTTGCTCCGGGGACTTGTTTCCAGTCATCCACAAGAGCATTAGTGAGGTCGGGCAATGATGTTGGGCAATTAGGTCTGGCTCGCAGTCAGCATTCCAATTAATCCCAAAAGTGTTTGATGGGGTTGAGGTCAGGCCTCTGTGTAGGCCAGTCAAGATCTTCCACACCGATGACGACAAACCATTTCTGTATGGACCTCTCTTTGTGCACGAGGGCATTGTCATTCTGAAACAGGAAAGGGCCTTCCCCAAACTGTTGCCACAAAGTTGGAAGCACATAAACGTCTAGAATGTCATTGTATGCTGTAGTGTCAAGTTTTGAAAATAACCGAGAGCCGCACACTGTAGGAGCTCAGATGCAAAAATATTTAATTTACCAACGTTTCGACAGGCAAGCTGTCTTCATCAGGGTACGTAGAAACATCTAGAATGTCATTGTATGCTGTAGTGTCAAGTTTTCCCTTCAGTGGAACTAAGGTGCGTATCCCGAACCATGAAAAACAGCCCCAGACCATTATTCCCCCTCCACAAAACTTTATAGTTGGCACTATGCATTGGTGCAGGTAGTGCTCTCCTGGCATCCGCGAAACCCAGATTCGTCCGTCGGACTCTGAGATGGTGAACCGTGATTCATCACTCCAGAAAAGGCATTTCCTCTGCTCCAGAGTCCAATGGCGGCAAGCTTTACACCAAACCAGCTGACTCTTGGCATTGCGCATGTGATCTTAGGCTTGTGTGCAGCTGCTCAGCCATGGAAACCTATTTCATGAAGCTTCCGATGAACAGTTCTTGTGCTGACGCTGCTTCCAGAGGCAGTTTTGAACTCGGTAGTTAGTGTTGCAACCGAGGACAGATGGTTTTTATGTGCTTCAGCACTTGGCAGTCCCTTTCTGTGAGCCTGTAATGCTCCTAGACGTTTCCACTTCACAATACCAGCACTTAAAGTTGACCGGGGCCGAAATTTGATGAACTGACTTGTTGGAAAGGTGAAATCCAATGACAGTGCCACGTTAAAAGTCACTAAGCTCTTCAGTAATGCCATTCTACTGCCAATTTCGGAGATTGCATGGCTGTGTGCTCGATTTTATACAACTGTCAGCAACCACTAATTTGAAGGGGTGTCCACATACCTTTGTATATATAGTGTGTGTAGTGTATACGAGTAAGGGATTAAGGTTTGCCATATGACGTTACAATGTCTTGGATTCCTGTTGTCATGGTGAACTAGCGCTCCAGGAACCCTCCGTCCTGGCCTGCTTTTGGTTCTGATGGAACATCCACAGAAAATCTTCTGTCTGCTAACCACCGTAATTCACTGTTAGACATACAGGTTAGGACATCATTGTTAACCCAGGTATGGTCACCTTAGCTGAGGGGTGGAAATCCCAGGGTCGTGGCTAAGTCTAGTATTTATCTTGTTTTACTCGAATGGCCAGCTCAGGACTAATCCCTGTCATGGTGTGTCAGGGTCTGGTTTATTTCCAGAGACCAGTCAGGCAGACCATGCAGGCAGCTGACTGAGTGACAGTCCAGGCCTAGTGAACAAACACAGTCCCCAGATGCCTGCTGCAGTTACATAACCTGCTGCAGTTCTTTATACTGGGCAAGCAATAGGGGTCAGGTCAGGTGGTTATTAGGACAGTGGGACGTGCTTTAACGGGAGCTCCGTGCATAGCTGTTTGATGTGCTGTGTGGAGAGAATGCTAGCTCTATAGAGAGGAGGCTAGCACTATGGAGAGGCTAGCTCTATAGAGAGGAGGCTAGCTCTATGGAGAG
Source organism: Salvelinus fontinalis (assembly GCF_029448725.1). Taxonomy (NCBI): domain Eukaryota; kingdom Metazoa; phylum Chordata; class Actinopteri; order Salmoniformes; family Salmonidae; genus Salvelinus; species Salvelinus fontinalis. The sequence continues at coordinate 25,847,049 of NC_074676.1, forward strand.
GAGGCTAGCTCTATAGAGAGGAGGCTAGCTCTATAGAGAGGAGGCTAGCTCTATAGAGAAGAGGCTAGCTCTATAGAGAGGATGCTAGTTCTATGGAGATGCTAGCTCTATAGCTCGCTCTATGGAGAGGAGGCTAGCTTTATTGAGAGGAGGCTAGCTCTATAGAGAGGATGCTATCTCTACGCAGAGAAGGCTAGTTCTATGGAGAGGCTAACTCTATAGCTAGCTCTATAGAGAGGAGGCTAGCTCTATGGAGAGGAGGCTAGCTCTATGGAGAAGAGGCTAACTCTATAGCTAGCTCTATGGAGAGGGGGCTAGCTCTATACCCCCCTGTTATGTTCCCTTGTTATGGTCCTAAGGACATAATAAGCCAACGTCTTACCATGACTTAATCAATTCAACGCCATGTAAATGTAGCTGTTAGTGGGGCACTGGCTGTGAGTGTAGCCTTACCTGCACACCCACTCAGAGGCCTGTGATTGACATTATTTTCTGATGAGCTAGAGCTACAGGATCCATTATCGCCCATCTCGATTACATCAGTTAGACCCCTTGGCCTAGATGCCACAACTTCACAATGCAAATGGATGGATTGATTAAAGACAGTTTGACTGGATGTTATATAACTTACTTTTTAAAAGAGCCAGTGTTTGAGAGCCTCTGTTGCTATTTAAAAGAGCCAGGGCCGTAAGGGACCTGTTTATGTTGTCCTGTTGACTTTGTGTAAAATAAGCAAAATATGATCTGTAGTTTGAATGTTCAAAGCTGTCAGGTCTTGACATTGGTCAAGCAGGTCAATGTAAGAGCAACTGTAGAGGACCTACTATAAAAATCTGTGAACATCACAATGCAATGAATAGCAAGGACAAAAGCCTTTATAGCATATTAGAATGCTTGATCATTCAGAACAGAATACAGTCTGGAGAAGACATTGTTCTATCCAATTAATAAGCAGAGCCTATTCTCCCAAGTGATTTCTGAGAACTTTTCAAGGCAAAGCCAAATTCAGCTCTTTGGAAGTCTCCATTTCCATCCAGTCAACTGTCTTTTTAATCTCCCTTTGGTTCTGATAAGGGAAAAGGAATGTCAATCAGCCAAACTAATGGAATGTGCATTTTGTAATTCGCTCAAAGGGAACGGTAAATTGAAAAGAGTTTGCAACATTTTAACACGCACACCAACTCTGACAGTCAAGCTATATTATCCGACAGCTGGAGAAGTTAAAAATAACTGTGCTCGCAGAAAATTAGGCGTATCATTTGGCTTCTAAAGTGAGAGATGAATCTGTGTGTGAATGCATGACATGAGGGCAAAATATCAGCCTCTGCTTGTCTGTCTTTTACTCTTTTCCATAAACTCCAAATGGAATGGTAAACAGATTAAGCAATTTAGTTCTGAGTCTTTTCTCTGAGTCTGCCCCATCAATGTTACAGTCAGGTAGCAGCAGCCCAGTTACCATACACATTTACATTACTGTGCTCTGCTCTCCCAAGCCATGGTGCATAAATCATCATTCCGCTACATGCAAGGTTATTGCTATCGCTCAAAGCCAATCCTCAGAGTTTTTAATAATGTTACCCTTTTATCTGACTATAAAATCTGACTGCACATATGTGGGGAGGACTTTGGAAGATTCAGCCACCCGCTAAGCTATGTCTGGTCTGACACACACAGAGTGGACAGCTATATGAATCTTGATTCCACCTGTCACGCTCAGGTTTTCCATGACATTGAAACACACTTGCCCACTTATGCATGCATTTTATGTCAGGTGTTCTGGGCTATGGTGTCAGTTACCATTTAGCATGGTCATCTAAGTGTAACCTGTATCCCCGCACATTGACATTGACATTGGGTCGCTCCTCTGTTCAGTTCGTTGCAGCTAGTGACTGGAACAAGCTGCAAAAAACACTCAAACCGGACAGTTTTATCACCATCTCTTCATTTAAAGACTCAATCATGGACACTCTTACCGACAGTTGCGGCTGCTTCGTGTGATGTATTGTTGACTCTACCTTCTTACCCTTGTCTGTGCCCAATAATGTTTGTACCATGTTTTGTGCTGCTGCCATGTTGTGCTGCTGCCATGTTATGTTGCTTCCATGGTGTTGTCATGTTGTGTTGCTACCATGCTGTGTTGTCATGTGTTGCTGCCATGCTGTGTTGTCTTAGTTCTCTCTTTATGTAGTGTTGTGGTGTCTCTCTTGTTGTGATGTGTATTTTGTCCTATATTTGTATTTTATTTTTAATCCCAGCCCCCTGTCCCCGCATGAGGCCTTTTTCCTTTTGGTAGTCTGTCATTGTAAATAATAAGTTGTTCTTAACTGACTTGTCTATTTAAATAAAGGTAGTATATATATATATATGATATATATGTATATATCATTTAAAAACAGTCCCCCCTGTATATAGCCTCATTATTGTTAAGTAAGCATTTCTCATTAAGTAAGCATTTCACGGTAAGGTGTAAACCTGTTGGATTCGGCACATGTGACAAATAAAAATTGATTTGATTACATTTTTTATTTGATCCCTGTTACAGCAAGGTAAGTAAAGAGATTTCCATGAGTAGCTTATGTTTCAGTGGAGGTGTAGGATTGCCTCTAAATACTTAACAACAACATTGTTAATTCATCGCTATTTAACCACTAACCAATAGGAGTATAGCAGGGTGATCTGTATGTCACCCTGTTTCACAAGATAATCCCTTTTATTTCCAGTTTTAAGATTCTTGTTCCACGTTTGTGATGCATGTCCCACGTTTTGAACATCCATGTAAATACAGAACCTTAATCTACAGAGGATGTCATACAATTGAACATGTAAAAGATAAGCATGTAGTCCTGGGTTTAACTGTATACAAATAAAATTGACTGAGTGTGGCCCTTATCCAATCCACTTTTTTTTATATATTATACTTAACCACAATAACATATGACATTGATGTGATAGACAGAGAAATGTATTGGATTGACAGAATGAAACCCCACCTCTCTCCCCTGGTGCACATCTCTGACATATGTGTTACTCATGTCCCTCATTAGGAAAAATTTATGCTGGAGGCACCTTCCCTGTGAATTCTCAAAGATGCCTTCTCCCGCTTCCTGTGTGCGTGTGCATGGGTGCGGGGGCAGCTCTGTGAACATCTGATGTTTTCCCTCTTCGTATAATCTCCACCTTCTCTGCACAATGGATTTAGCCTGGCCTTGAATGGTAAAGGGCACACATTTCTGCAGCATCTAAACATCAGAGTATGCACCCCATTAACACAGCCCTGGACAAGCCCTTAAATTAGACATAGAGGCAGTCATTGATTGTTTAATTAACTTTCAATTAATGCCTGGGAAAAGGACAGGCTGACAACTGGCAATAGTCATGCTCCATTGTTTAAGCATGTTTGATTTTATCCCCCATAGCAATTGCCTGCTTCTTATGTGATGCATCGAAGTCACCAAAGAAATCGAATCTTTATGATGCGAAAGAGGAAGCTTTTTCCACTTTACATGCACAGCAGGCACTTGAATTGTGGAATCTAGTGTTAACTCTATATTTGGATTCCACTGGAGTGGATTATGTTAGCTTTGGGACACAACATCGGGAGTCTGTGTACGTCTGAATCCAACTTTTGTATGAACTGCACCATATTCCTGCTGAGTTAGACAGCGGGCTGCCATTAGACCATGCACTTCCTACCATGAAATCTGCCTCTATCTACACAGCAGGAACATGTTGCAGTTCGGACAAAAGTTGGATTCAGATGTTTATTTGATAGCGAGGAACACATTTCACTTTACTTAAGTATAGTTCCTAGAGATTATACATATGTCTTTGTTGACAGAAAACGTTTTTTTCGTGAAGCCGGCTATATAGTAATAGGGTTATTTTCCGTCGCCACCCACCAGAACTATGCACAACTCAGGGAGTCCAACCAATATACAGACTCCCGATGGTGTGTCCCAAAGCTAAATTAAGTATTATTTACTGCAAGCTCACGGAATTCTGTGATATATAAAAGAGGAGGCTGTTTGCATCCATGCTATACAAATAATTGCAGGTTTGAAATTGACTGTAATTTCAAGCACCAGCTATATGGAAGAGTGTTGCTTTGATGTACAAATCCACAATTCACGGGGGATTAGCATCCCAAAGGTTAACAGTTGCTAATTACGGGAGATTGCTTCTACATATCTAACAAGGCAAGGAGACAGCCATTATAAATAAGAGGATTGATAAGGAACAAGGATATGCAGTTCTGATTAGAAGCAATGTATTTGATTTCTCATGGAGAGATATCCTGTTATGCCCCTCTTCTATTTATGTGTTGCAGTGTGAATGGATTGGAGCTGGGCCTTCTCTATTGCGTTCACAGATATGCACTGAGTATACCAGACATTAGGAACACCTATCTAGTATTGAGTTGCCTCCTTCCCTTTTGCCCTCAGAACAGCCTCAATTTGTCGAGGCATGGTGTCGAAAGCTTGTCGAAAGCCCTCCACAAGGATGCTGGCCTTTGTTGACTCCACTGCTTCCCACAGTTGTGTCTAGTTGGCTGGATGTCTTTTGGCTGGTGGATCATTCTTGATGTGCAAGGGAAACTGCGTTGCAGTTCTTGACACAAACCGGTGTGACTGGCACCTACTACCATACCCCTTTCAAAGACACTTAAATCTTTTGTCTTGCCCATTCACCCTCTGAATGGCACACAAACACAATCCATGTCTCAATTGTCTCAAGGCTTAAAAATTATTCTTTAACCTGTCTCCTCCCCTTCGTCTACACTGATTGAAGAGGGTTTAAGGGATCATAGCTTTCCCCTGGATTCACCTGTTAAGTCTATGTCATGGAAATGTTTTGTTCTTAATGTTTTTAATACTCAGTGTATATTTTCAATATTATGTCTTAGAATGTTATACCTTGATTTCATTTGCGAGTGTCTGTAGTTTCACAAATGCTTGTTACCACATTCTACCAGCAGAATGTGACGTTGCATTATCATATTGCCTACACACTGGGCAGTCAATTCAATGTCTATTTCACGTTGGTTCCACGTAATTTCATTGAAATGACGTGAAAATAATGTTGATTCAACCAGTGTGTACCCAGTGGGTAGTTCCATTCCACTAAACACCACTAGCTAAATGAATCTATTATTTTTTGCCTTGAGCATGATAGACGATAACAGCGGTATGCAACAAAATGCAATGAATTAAACTGAACTTAAAAACATCCTCTTAGTTTCTCTGTTACCTCATACAGAGTTACTGTGGATTATTATATTTTCTATTGTTTTACGTACTCAACCTCCTGTTCAATTTATTTATCTGACTATTGTAGGCTTGGCATGTGCTGATAGTCATTACAACCCCTGTCAATAGGAGATTAGCACAATGGAGCCACTATATAGTACAGTACTCTCTCCTCCTCAGGCTTAGCAGTCCCTGTCTGTTATAGGCTTCCCTGGCCTGGTAGATTGGACCTGGCCAATCTGGCTTCTCTTCACATGGCCCTAAATTAAACATGTCCGGGCTAAGGCAAGTGCTTTCTCTTCGGCAGGAAATGTTTTTTCATCTCCTAATGAATGTGCCTGGGGGGGCCCACAGGGGGCTCCACTTCACCCCTCATTAGGCAGGGGGGCTTTTTCTGTGCTCATACTTTGGAGCAGCCTTCTAGAGAGGGAGCCCTCACACCCCATCTACCCTAGCTCCACATCCCACGCTCCCCCACCCTGGCCTGGACCTCCGCTTCTCCTCCTCCCTTCTCTCTCCATCCCGCTCTTTGTCTGTATCAGACCTGACTCCATACTCCCCTCTCCATTCTATACTGTACCAGGCCTTATCAGAGACTGGGTTGTCTGGGAGGAACCAGCTGTGAAGCTCCATAGAGATGACAGGGACACGTGGACATTGGGATGGGAGCATGCCCCTAATGACATTTTAATGGCCTTGTTTGGTTTGGACCTGTGATTTATTGCTGTACAAACCACAAACCGGCGATAAGATTGTTTTTGTATTTCTTGACATCAATTGAACTGTTTTTGCACGGTCTTGAAGTTCCTTCTCTTCTGAGAACTTGTAATGAATAACAGGTTGACAGACTTCTATGGATAGTGTTAAAAAGGAAGCTTTTTGACAAACCATCCTGTGTTCATTAGTGGCTGTGACAGGCGTCTGCTGTGGGCCTTGCTCTGAGGGCCAGAGATTGAGCGCTGTGGACTTGACACGCTGTGGTAGGAGGGGGAGGAGAGGAGAGCCACTGTAGTACTGTGCAAGTCCCGGTCTGTCTCCAGCTCTGGCTCAGTAGTTCTCTCCCGGTGTAGCCTGCATGGTGTATCCCTGCCTCTCCAGTGGAAAGTATTGACTGCTTCCTGGTGTTGATGAAGCAACAAAGCATGGCTGCTTCCTGGTTGAGGTGAGGTGGTGGGGAGGGAGGGATTTACTGTCACCTGACTCTAAGAGCCTTTGCATCTGAACAGAATGGGCTGAAGTACTGATTATTATTCAAGGGGTTTTGGGATGTGTTTACGCAATCATTAATCTTGCCACTTCTTTATTTGCCTGGGATTAAGCTCCATGGCACATTCATCTACAGCCACTGAAGCAGGTTCACCAAAAGGTAGCAGGCAGCTAGGCAGCGAACGCCTTGCTCTGGCCCCCTTCTGCAAACAAAGCGTGTAAGGAGAGAAGCATGCTTTGTGCATGGCTGCTTAATCCTGCCATGATAAACAAAACCAGGCCAGTGTATGTAGGACTATGAAAACAGTGGGACTGTGCAAGGGAATGGAGCAGGGGGACGGTGCCTCACATGCTGTAAGCAGACATCTTCCCATACTCCCCTGCTATCTTGGAATGTGCCTTTTACAGCCCGGCTCAACTGTTAAAGAGCATGGAACTGTTGTTGTGGTGCAGTTTCTCTGCAGTGAATAGTCATTCATTTATGTACTTTTGTATACCCAGGGATGCAGGTGTATTTAAAAAAATAAGTGACATTATTTATTTAATGATAATGCTTCCAGTATAATGCAGTATCTACCTGTGAATACATGCTAGTTTTACAGCATTATAAAAGTGGTTTCCACAATGATACGGACTCTGTCAAGTCATTCATATTGATAGTAATTAATTTGGCTTTAATCAGCCAGACAGATATTGCCAGTAGCAAAATTGAATAAATACATTTATTTTTAAAAGTACCTTGCAAATTTAATCAGAAGTAAGTGTTTAACATTATGGCAATCAAGTGTTTGGAGTCAAATCGTTTTGCACATTTAGTATAATTATAGGTAAATGATGTGTGATGGAAATGTTCAGTTACTTAAGACACTAATAGTGAAGGGTTTCATTAATGGATCTGTAAATGTTTCTTGCTCTCACACACACTCCATTTCGCTCTCTGGACTTACAGGAGTGGACCAAGTCAAGGTATCTGAATAGGGCTCGCATGGTGCAAGGAAAAAGTGCTGAGTGAAAAAGCAGTGAGACAGTGACTGGATCCAGTGTTGAGAAAGCTATTTTTCTGAGGTTCCATGACACCGCTGATCCCTGGAAAGGTTGGGTGCCTCTAGTTTCAGCTCTATCTCCCCTGGATCTGTGGGGGACAGGATTCAGTATCCCTGCTAATGTAACAAGCCCCATTTGTCTCAATCACACGTCCCTGGAAATATCGCCTCACCGTTGATGTCATTCGTCTTGCCTGTCCTTGCCTTCTCTTTCCGTGCTGATGAGAACACAAGACCTTCAAACAGAGTTGGAGTTGCTGGAATGTCACTTGTCAGCTTACTACAAGTATTAACTGTTTTGTAATAAAGGCTTGGGCATAACTAGAATAACATCCACTGAGAAATCAGTGACAACATTCTCTTATCAAAGTCTCTCTCAAAGCATCGATTCCATCATCTCTCTAGCAGCCTGATAGTTGGCCTTGAGGTACAGCACAGCACAATCCACAGAACGTGTTGTGTAAACAGATATTCAGGACTTTGACATACTCTGTGACTGCTCTTTGATTCATCTCTTGAGACACAAGGCCACCATGATGTCAGCTAAATATCATAGTGCTGTATCTATGAATTTAGCTGAGGGTCAGGCAGGATTGGACTAAGAAATCAAATGCCCCGGGGCTTAGTTTTTTTTATAGACCCACTTCCCGGTACACCATACATTTCTGTACACGAATCCATGCATCAAGATGCAATTCGATGCATGGTAAATTTACTGTTGATGAAAAAGCCCCTTTATAATTAAGCCATAATAACATTTGCGATGTGGCATATCCTACTGTTGAGCAGAGTCGTTTTTAGGATATCCACACATTTTTTTTTAAACGCATTTCATGCAATTCTACGTCATTTACATGATAGAAGATAATAGCTGAATCTTTTTTAACACCCCACACAAATGACAGAAATGAGATCAATCTGGTCTTGAATTCAAATAAACAACAGCCCAGGCCAATGAAGTGACACAGATTATACAATAATAGGAGGAAATATATATATATATATACAGTATATCAGTAGGTTACTAAATAACATTTCCAGTGGCACACTGACTCACCTAATGATGAAGATGAAGCCATAAACTACTAGTCACGGTGATGGCCTTGCGCTCGTCTTGGCAATAGCCTATCTCAAGATGAGCTACTTTGAAAAACAGTGCTGCTTTTTGCAAAAACAAAATGGGAGTTGTTGCGATTAAAATAAAATAAATGTTTCTACAGACAGATTCCTCTTCTTTTTTCAGTATTAGGCATTTGCTTTCCAAACTGTACATTTTCCCCGTGATTCTATTTAGAAATTTGGTAAAGGCCAGCAGACACCTGCAACCAACCATAGAAATACAGTATAATCCATAGATGGCAGTTCCCATTCAAGTTAGGAATGGCAGCCATTGCTAGTGTACCCATTAGTTTAATATTCAAATTGCCAGGGTAAGTAAGAGGTTCCAAAACCCATCTATGGATTATATGTCTATGTCTACAACGCAACAAGCAGTATATTTGGCAATTGTGGCCTTCCCGACTGTAGGCAACTGGTAACTGCCAAGTGGTAGCTGACAAGTGATGTTGGTATTTGGTGTTTTATTAGGGGTGCAATTTAGGTCCACTTGTAGAATCTATGCCAAGGCGCATTGAAGCTGTTCTGGCAAAGACCCTTTTAAGACGCTATTTTGGTGTTTCCTTTATTTTGGAGGTTACCTGTATGTGCTCGTGATAAAATTGTATCTACAGTTATTTATTAGAAACTATTGATCTTCTGTGGCTAAATTATGCTCTCTGGTGTATTTTCAACATTGAGAGTGGGCTCCTGTGGTTGGATAAAAATATATATATGTATTTATACTGAACCAAAATATAAGGCAACAACATGCAGCAATTTCAAATATTTTGCTGAGTTACAGTTCATATAAGGAAATCAGTAAATTAAATACATGAATTAGGCCCTAATCTATGGATTTCACATGACTGGACAGGGGTGCAGCAATGGGTGGGCCTAGGAGGGCTACCCACTGGGGAGCCAGGCCCAGCCAATCAGAATGAGTTTTCCCCACAAAAGGACTTTATTACAGACATAAATACTCCTCAGCACATTTTAAAGTGGCCTTCTATTGTCTCCAGCACAGGCTGCACCTGTGTAATGATCATGCTGTTTAATCAGCTTCTTGATATGCCACACCTGTCAGGTGAAGATATTATCTTGACAAAGGATAAAATGCTCAGTAACATGGACGTAACACATTTGTCCACAACATTTGAGAGAAATAAGCTTTCCCTTTCCCTATTTGAGTGGCAGGTATCCTAGTGGTTAGAGCGTTGGGCCAGTAACCGAAAGGTTGCTAGATCAAATCCCCGAGCTGACAAGGTAAAGATCTGGCGTTCTGCCCCTGAGCAAGGCAGTTAACCCACTGTTCCCCGGGTGCCGTGGATGTTGATTAAGGCAGCCCCCCGCACCGCTCTGATTCAGAGAGTTAAATGTGGAAGACACATTTCAGTTGAAGGATTTCAGTTGTACAACTAACTAGGTACCCCCCTTTCCCTTGGGTGTATGGAACATTGCTGTGATCTTCTTTCTCAGCTCATTCATGAAACATTGGACAAGCACATTACATGTTGCATTTATATTTTTGTTAAGTATACAAATATCTTTTTGTTGCCTCTTGGGCCCCGTAAAGGCTTGGGCCCAGCCCCTGACTCACACAATTGACCAGTCACATTTATGAAGAAATTCTTAATTTTGTATTAATCAGTTACCCAAACAAGGCAGGGCTCCCCAGTTACCCACGTCCCCCCTACCTCCTCTCCTCCCCCCATCTGATGATTAGCAGAGCGACAGCAGGCAGCATCAGGCTGTCTACACTTATTGAGAGTGGACTGCTGAATCCTCCTTTGGTTGGAGGCTGCAGTAAAAAAATATACAGTACCAGTCAAAGTGTGGACACACCTACTCAGTCCAGAGTTTTTCTTTATTTGTACTATTTTCTACATTGTAGGTCAGCCAATCCGGAAAACTTCAAGAACTTTGAAAGTTTCTTGTAGTGCAGTTGCAAAAACCGTCAAGCGCTATAATAAAACTGGCTCTCATGAGGACCACCACAGGAAATGAAGACCAAGAGTTACCTCTGCTGCAGAGGATGTTAATTAGAGTTACCAGCCTCAGAAATTGCAGCCTAAACAAATGCTTCACAGAGTTCAAGTAACAGACACATCTCAACTAGAGGTCGACCGAATATGATTTATCAACGCCGATACCGATTATTGGGGGACCTAAAAAAGCCGATACCGATTAATCGGCTGATAATTATAAAAAAAAAATATATATTTATTTATTTATTTGTAATAATGACAATTACAACAATACTGAATGAACACTTTTATTTGAATTTAATATAATACATCATTCAAATCAATTTAGCCTCAAATAAATAATGAAACATGTTCAATTTGGTTGAAATAATGCAAAAACAAAGTGTTGGAGAAGAAAGTAAAAGTGCAATATGTGCCATGTAAAAAAGCTAACGTTTAAGTTCGTTGCTCAGAACATGAGAACATATGAAAGCTGGTGGTTCCTTTTAACATGAGTCTTCAATATTCCCAGATCAGAAGTTTTAGGCTGAGGTATTTTAGGAATTATAGGACTATTTCTCTCTATACCATTTGTATTTCATATACCTTTGACTATTGGATGTTCTTATTATTTTTTTTATTTTTAACCAGGTAGGCAAGTTGAGAAAAAGTTCTCATTTACAATTGTGACCTGGCCAAGATAAAGCAAAGCAGTTCGACACATACAACAACACAGAGTTACACATGGAATAAACAAAACATACAGTCAATAATACAGTAGAAAAATAAGTCTATATACAATGTGAGCAAATGAGGTGAGATAAGGGCGCTAAAGGCAAAAAAAGGCCATGGTGGCGAAGTAAATACAATATAGCAAGTAAAACACTGGAATGGTAGATTTGCAGTGGAAGAATGTGCAAAGTAGAAATATAAAAAATGGGGTGCAAAGGAGCAAAATAAATAAATACAGTAGGGGAAGAGGTAGTTGTTTGGGCTAAATTATAAGGAGGAATTGGCTTTGGGGGTGACCAGGGTATAGGGTATTGGAGGCTACTTTGTAAATTACATCGCCGAAGTCGAGGATCGGTAGGATGGTCAGTTTTACAAGGGTATTTTTTGGCAGCATGAGTGAAGGATGCTTTTTTTGCGAAATAGGAAGCCAATTCTAGATTTAACTTTGGATTGGAGATGTTTGATGTGAGTCTGGAATGAGAGTTTACAGTCTAACCAGACACCTAGGTATTTGTAGTTGTCCACATATTCTAAGTCAGAACGGGCAGGTGCAGGCATCGGTTGAAGAGCATGCATTTATTTTTACTTGTATTTAAGAGCAGTTGGAGGCCACGGAAGGAGAGTTGTATGGCATTGAAGCTCGTCTGGAGGGTTGTTAACACAGTGTCCAAAGAAGGTCCAGAAGTATACAGAATGATGTCGTCTGCGAAGAGGTGGATCAGAGACTCACCAGCAGCAAGAGCGACATCATTGATGTATACAGAGAAGAGTCGGCCCGAGGATTGAACCCTGTGGCACCCCCATAGAGACTGCCAGAGGCCCGGAGAACAGGCCCTCCGATTTGACACACTGAACTCTATCAGAGAAGTAGTTGGTGAACCAGGCGAGGCAATCATTTGAGAAACCAAGGCTATTGAGTCTGCCGATGAGGATGTGGTGATTGACAGAGTCGTAAGCCTTGGCCAGGTCAATGAATACGGCTGCATAGTATTGTTTCTTATCGATGGCGGTTAACATATCATTTAGGACCTTGAGCGTGGCTGAGGTGCACCTATGACCAGCTCTGAAACCAGATTGCTGTAACGGCTTTCCTCTTCATCAGAAGAGGAGGAACATGGATTGAACCAAGGCGCAGCGGAGTTTGTCGACATGATTTATTAAAGAAAAAACACGAACTCGACTAATACACTAACAAAACAAATAAACGGTGTAGACAGACCTAGACGACGAACTTACATAAAACATGAAGAACGCACGAATAGAGAAAATAGGCTACACAAATGAACGATGAACAAACAAACCGAAAACAGTCCCGTGTGGCGCAACGACATACACAAACACAGGAGACAATCACCCACAACGAACACTGTGAAAACACCTACCTAAATATGACTCTTAATTAGAGGAACGCCAAACACCTGCCTCTAATTAAGAGCCATACCAGGCAACCCATAAACCAACATAGAAACAGAAAACATAGAATGCCCACCCAACCTCACGTCCTGACCAACTAACACATATAACAAACTAACAGAATTAGGTCAGGAACGTGACATAACCCCCCCCATAAGGTGCGAACTCCGGGCGCACCAGCACAAAGTCTAAGGGAGGGTCTGGGTGGGCATCTAACCACGGTGGTGGCTCAGGCTCCGGGCGAGGTCCCCACCCCACCATAGTCAATCCCAGCTTTCATTTCCTCCCTATGAATGTCCACCCTCATCTTACCCCCACAAAATCCTTTTGGTAACATCGACAACAGGGGCAGCACCGGGACAGAGGGATAGATCAAGACAGAGGGATAGATCAAGACAGAGGGATAGATCAAGACAGAGGGATAGCTCAAGACAGAGGGATAGATCAGGATAGAGAGGTAGCTCAGGATAGAGAGGTAAATCAGGATAGAGGGGCAACTCCGGACTGAAAGGCAGCTCCGGACAGAGAGACAGCTCTGGACTGAGGTGCAGTTCTGGGTAAATAGCCGCTCCGGGCTAAGGGACAGCTCATGACTGGCTGACGGTTCTGGACGCTCATGGCTGGCTGACGGCTCTCGACGCTCATGGCACGCTGACGGCTCTGGCCGCTCATGGCTCACTGGCGGCTCTGGCAGATCCTGTCTGGTTGGCGGCTCTGGCAGATCCTGTCTGGTTGGCGGCTCTGGCAGATCCTGTCTGGTTGGCGGCTCTGGCAGATCCTGTCTGGTTGGCGGCTCTGGCAGATCCTGTCTGGTTGGCGGCTCTGGCAGATCCTGTCTGGTTGGCGGCTCTGGCAGATCCTGTCTGGTTGGCGGCTCTGGCAGATCCTGACTGACGACTGGCTCTAGCGGCTCCTGACTGACTATCGGCTCTGACGGCTCGGGACAGACGGGCGGCTCTAATGGCTCGGGACAGACGGATGGCTCTAATGGCTCGGGACAGACGGATGGCTCAGACGGCGCTGGGGAGACGGATGGCTCAGACGGCGCTGGGGAGACAGATGGCTCAGACGGCGCTGGGGAGACGGATGGCTCAGATGGCGCTGCGGAGACGGATGGCTCAGACTGCTCCTGTCTGGCGGAAGGCTCTGGCTGCTCCTGTCTGGCGGAAGGCTCTGTAGGCTCATGGCAGACGGGCAGCTTTGCAGGCTCATGGCAGACAGGCAGTTCATGCGCCCTTGGGCAGACGGCAGACTCTGGCCGGCTGAGACGCACTGTAGGCTTGGTGCGTGGTGCCGGAACTGGAGGCACCTGACTGAGGACACGCACTTCAAGCCTAGTGCGGGGAGCAGGGACAGGGCACACTGACCTCTCGAAGCGCACTATATTCCTGGTGCGTGGTACCGGCACTGGTGGCACCGGGCTGAGTGCACGCACATCAGGACGAGTACGGGGAGAAACAACAGTGTGCACAGGACTTAGGAGACGCACATGTGGCTTAGTGCGCTGTGCCGGAACTGGAGGCACTGGGGTTACTGGGCTGGGGCGGGGAGGTAGTGCCGGAAATACCGGACCGTGAAGGCGTACTGGCTCCCTTGAGCACCGAGCCTGCCCAACCTTACCTGGTTGAATGCTCCCCGTCGCCCGACCAGTGCGGGGAGGTGGAATAACCCGCACCGGGCTATGTAGGCGAACCGGGGACACCATGCGTAAGGCTGGTGCCATGTAAGCCGGCCCGAGGAGACGCACTGGAGACCAGACGCATTGAGCCGGCCTCATGACACCTGGCTCAATGACCAATCTAGCCCTACCAGTGCGGGGAGGTGGAATAACCCGCACTGGGCTATGCACTCGTACAGGAGACACCGTGCGCTCTACTGCGTAACACGGCGCCTGCCCGTACTCCCGCTCTCCACGGTAAGCCTGGGAAATGGGCTCAGGTCTCCTACCTGCCCTTGGCCCACCACCTCTTAGCCTCCCCCCAAGAAATTTTTGGGGTCTCCTCTCGGACTTCCAGCCACGTCTCCTAGCTGCCTCCTCATACCACCGCCTCTCTGCTTTCGCTGCCTCCAGCTCAGCTTTGGGACGGCGATGTTCTCCCGGCCGTGCCCATGGACCTCTCCCATCCAATATCTCCTCCCAAGTCCATGATACCTGTGTAGAATCCTGCTCGAACTCACGCCGCTTGGTTCTGGATTGGTGGGTGATTCTGTATCGGCTTTCCTCTTCATTAGAAAAGGAGGAACATGGATTGAACCAAGGCGCAGCAGAGTTTGTCGACATGATTTATTAAAGAAAAAACACGAACTCGACTAATACACTAACAAAACAAATAAACGGTGTAGACAGACCTAGACGACGAACTTACATAAAACATGAAGAACGCACGAATAGAGAAAATAGGCTACACAAATGAACGATGAACAAACAAACCGAAAACAGTCCCGTGTGGCGCAACGACATACACAAACACAGGAGACAATCACCCACAACGAACACTGTGAAAACACCTACCTAAATATGACTCTTAATTAGAGGAACGCCAAACACCTGCCTCTAATTATGAGCCATACCGGGCAACCCATAAACCAACATAGAAACAGAAAACATAGAATGCCCACCCAACCTCACGTCCTGACCAACTAACACATATAACAAACTAACAGAATTAGGTCAGGAACGTGACAATTGCATAGCGGAGAAGGTGCGGTGAGATTTGAAATGGTCGTTAATCTGTTTGTTGACTTGGCTTTCGAAGACCTTAGAAAGGCAGGGTAGGATAGATATAGGTATGTTGCAGTTTGGGTCAAGAGTGTCCCCCCCTTTGAAGAGGGGGATGACCGCAGCTGCTTTCCAATCTTTGGGAATCTCAGACGACACGAAAGAGAGGTTGAACAGGCTAGTAATAGGGGTTGCAACAATTTTGGCAGATAATTTTAGAAAGAGAGGGTCCAGATTGTCTAGCCCGGCTGATTTGTAGGGGTCCAGATTTTGGCACTAATAGGCACTTTAGTATTGCCAGTGTAACAGTATAGCTTCCGTCCCTCTCCTCGCCCCTACCTGGGCTCGAACCAGGATCACATTTACAACAGCCCTCGAAGCATCGTTACCCATCTCTCCATAATAGCCACAGCCCTTGCAGAGCAAGGGGAACAACTACTCCAAGTCTCAGAGCGAGTGACGTTTGAATCACTATTAGCGCATCCCGCTAACTAGCTAGCCATTTCACATCGGTTACACCAGCCTAATCTCGGGAGTTGATCGGCTTGAAGTCATAAACAGTGCAATGCTTGAAGCATTGCGAAGAGCTGCTGGCAAACGCACGAAAGTGCTGTTTGAATGAATGCTTACGAGCCTGCTGCTGCCTACCACCGCTCAGTCAGACTGCTCTATCAAATATCAAATCATAGACTTAATTATAACATAATAACACACAGAAATACGAGCCTTAGGTCATTAATATGGTCAAATCCGGAAACTATCATTTCAAAAATAAAACATTTATTTCAGTGAAATACGGAACCGTTCCGTATTTTATCTAACGGGTGGCATCCATAAGTCTAAATATTCCTGTTACATTGCACAACCTTCAATGTTATGTCATAATTACTAAAAGTTCTGGCAAATTAGTTTGCAACAAGCCAGGCGGCCCAAACTGTTGCATATACCCTGACTCTGCATGCAATGAACGCAAGAGAAGTGACACAATTTCCCTAGTTTAATATTGCCTGCTAACATGAATTTCTTTTAACCTGTTTGGGGTGCAAGCCCGACCTCGGACCGAAAATGACAACAGCTGCAGAGCGCGAAATTCAAAATCTATTTTTTTAAAATATTTAACTTTTACACATTAACAAGTCCAATACAGCATTTGAAAGATAAACATCTTGTCAATCCAGCCAACATGTCCGATTTTTTAAATGTTTTACAGAGAAAACACCACATATATTTATGTTAGCTCACCACCAAATACAAAAGTGGACAGACACGTATGAATTATGATTATGAAGTATGAATTATGATTGAAGTAGCATGCACAACCAACCGAAATAAACTAAAACCAACCTAAAGAGCCCAGAAAAAACGACCTCAGATGACAGTCATATAACATGTTACACAATAAATCTATGTTTTGTTCATAAAAAGTGCATATTTTAGCTATAAATCAGTTTTACATTGATGCTACCCAAAAATGCTAATACATAGCTACAGTCTGAATCCAGCCGGGAGTAGCCAGAGAAAATACATACACCAACGTCGGCTACTAATTACACCTCATAAAACATTTCAGAAAAACATATGGTGGATAACTAATGAAAGACAGATATCTTGTGAATACAGACAACATTTCCGATTTTTGAAGTGTTTTACAGCGAAAACACAATATATCGTTATATTAGCTAACATCATAAGCTAGCATAAGGCAGCATTGATTCTAGTCAAGCGCTAGCCTAGCATAGTTAGCAGCGTTAGCATTCAACAGTTCGACATATATATGAAAAAGCATCCCAAATTGGGTCTTATCTTTCTTGGTACTCCATCAGAATGTTGTAACGGGGTCCAATGTCCAGTAGAGTCTTTAGTTGGGTTCCAGAACGAAAGATTTCCCTCTTTGGTTAGCTAGCACGGTAGCATTGCTGCGCCAGAAAGCGTTTCTTCAAAAAATTCTTCCGTCGTTTCACATCTAAAGTCCAGAATAAATTGCAATAATATAATTAAAGTATATTGAAAAAACAACCTTTAGGATGATTTTGTGACATGTAGCAAATAATATCGTAGTCAGGCATCATATTCAAAGTTATCTACCTCGTTCCAGAAGCCGAGATCAAATTATCCTTCGCGCCCGGATTTTTATTTTAACTGCGCATGTCTCACAAGAAGTTCTGTTATTCAGTCCAGGGACGAGATATTCGACCCCTTTCAATTCTCACTTCCGCATTACAGTCTGACGTACACCTCTGACGTGTCCCTATTGTCCCAAGTCAAATGGCCTTTTATAGAGAAGGTCTTAAAGAGACACATCGCATTTTGGGAAACTCAATTCGGCTGGGAAAATGGCTGTAAAAATATTTCTGTTCGACTTAGAGAAACAATTCAAACCTTTTTAGAAACTACAGACTGTTATCTATCCAACAGTAGTAAATATATGCATATTGGAAAATAAAAAGTTTCTTAGGAGGCCGTTTGAAAATGTGCACACATTTTCCAGTTTTTTCAATATTCAGCGTGCAGCCAGAACAGGTTAACTATATATGCAGGTTTAAAAATATATACTTTTGTGTATTGATTTTAAGAAAGGCATTGATGTTTATGGTTAGGTACATTCGTGCAACGATTATGCTTTTTTCGCAAATGCGCTTTTGTTAAATCATCCCCCGTTTGGCGAAGTTGGCTGTCTTTGTTAGGAAGAAATATGCTTCACAGTTCGCAATGAACCAGGCGGCCCAAACTTTTGCATATACCCTGACTGTTGCACAGAACGCAAGAGAAGTGACACAATTTCCCTAGTTAAAATAAATTCATGTTAGCAGGCAATATTAACTAAATAGGCGGGTTTAAAAATATATACTTGTGTATTGATTTTTAGAAAGGCGTTGATGTTTATGGTTAGGTACACATTGGTGCAACGACAGTGCTTTTTTCGTGAATACGCTTGTTAAATCACCCGTTTGGCGAAGTAGGCTATGATTCAATGATAAATTAACAGGCACCGCATCGATTATATGCAACGCAGGACAAGCTAGATCAACCACGTGTAGTTAACTAGTGATTATGTTAAGATTGATTGTTTTTTAGAAGATACGTTTAATGCTAGCTAGCACCTTACCTTGGATCCTTGCTGCACTCGCATAACAGGTAATCAGCCTGCCACGCAGTCTCCTCGTGGAGTGCAATGTAATCGGCCATGATCGGTGTCCAAAAATGCAGATTACCGATTGTTATGAAAACTTGAAATCAGCCCTAATTAATCAGCCATTCCGATTAATCGGTCAACCTCTAATCTCAACATCAACTGTTCAGAGGAGACTGCGTGAATCAGGCCTTCATGGTCAAATTGCTGCGAAGAAAGCACTACTAAAGGACACCAATAATGAGAAGAGACTTGCTTGGGCCAAGAAACACGAGCAATGGGCATTAGACCGGTGAAAATCTGTCCTTTTGTCGGATGCAGGTATTCCCAAACTGGGGTACTGGGGGTACCCCAAATAAAAATGTGATTCTCTTTTTTTTTCCTTTACAAAAAAAAACATCTAGTGTTCAGCGAAATAACAACACAATGTCAAATAAAGGTATCCTAGTCAAATAATTCACATCCAATCACATTAGCCGTTACTCTCTCGCAGGAAAACTTCACTCTTGTGCAGACATTTAGAGACGAAACATGACAATTTGAAAAATAAGCCACAGGAGTTTTTTGAGTGAGAATGAAGACGACTTTCGAGTAGTAAGACATGTATAAAAGCAACAGATACCATTAATAAGAAGGGGCTAGAAGCATCTTATATGGTGAGCTACCAAGTGGCTAGGACAAGCAAGCCCCATACTATTGTGGAGGACTTAATTCTTCCTGCTGCCGTGGATATGGCTAGGACAATTCTGGGGGAAAAGGCCCCAAAAAAACAGACAATGCCTTTATCAAACAACACTGTTTCATGATGCATCAGTTTATTTTATTTTTTTTACCGTTATTTTACCAGGTAAGTTGACTGAGAACACGTTCTCATTTGCAGCAACGACCTGGGGAATAGTTACAGGGGAGAGGAGGGGGATGAATGAGCCAATTGTAAACTGACATGGCCGGAGATGTTTTGAAACAATTTCTGCTTCGCATACAACTCAGTGAATTATATGCATTACAGCTGGATGAGTCAACAGACGTGGCGGGCCTGGCACAGCTCCTGGTATATGTCCGTTATGTTTATGGGGGGTTAATTAAGGAAGACATCCTCTTCTGCAAACCACTGGAAACCAGGACAGCATGAGAGGATATTTTTAAAGTACTGGACAGCTTTGTGACATCAAATGGACTTTGGTGGTCAAGATGTGTTGGTATCTGTACTGATGGCGCAAAAGCCACGACAGGGAGACATAGTGGAGTGGTAACTGCGTGCAAGCAGTTGCTCCCGACGCCACTTGGGTGCACTGCAACATCCACCAAGAGGCTCTTGCTGCCAAGGGAATGCCTGACAGCTTGAAAGATGTTTTGGACACCACAGTGCAAATGGTTAACTTTGTTAAAGCAAGGCCCCTGAACTATCGTGTATTTTCTGCTTTATGCAATGATATGGGCAGCGACCATGTAATGCTTTTACAACATACAGAAGTGCGCTGGTTATCAAGGGGAAAAGTATTGACTTTTTTTTTTTATTGAGAGACGAACTTAAAGTTTTCTTTACTGACCATCATTTTCACTTGTCTGACCGCTTGCATGATGACCAGTTTCTCACACGACTGGCCTATCTGGGTGATGTTTTTTCTCGCCTGAATGATCTGAATATAGGATTACAGGGACTCTCCGCAACTATATTTAATGTGTGGAACAAAATTTAGGCTATGATTAAGAAGTTGGAGCTCTTTTCTGTCTGCATTAACTTCTTGCCGCACGGACCCCTTTAGCGGGATCATTTTCGTAAACAACCGCTGAATTGCAGAGCGCCAAATAAAATAAAAAATATTTATAATCATGAAATCACAAGTGAAATATACCAAAAACAGCTTAGCTTGTTGTTAATCCACCTATCGTGTCAGCAATCCAAGTGTTTGTGTTTATCACTGGAAAGACAAAACAGTAAGAACAGCTAGCCCCAAATTAGCTTGGTCACGAAAGTCAGAAAAGCAATACAATTAATCGCTTACCTTTGATAATCTTCGGATGTTTGCACTCACGAGACTCCCAGTTACACAATAAATGTTATTTTTGTTCGATAAAGATTAGTTTTATAACCAGAAACCGCCATTTGGTTTGCGCGTTATGTTCAGAAAACCACAGGCTCGTTCCGGTCCTGAAAGGCAGACGAAAATTCCCAAAAGTATCCGTAATGTTCGTAGAAACATGTCAAACGTTTTTTATAATCAATCCTCGGGTAGTTTTTAACATACATAATCGATCATATTTCAACTGGACGGTAACCTATTCAATACTACAGAGAAAGAAAATGTCGAGCTACATCTCTCGCGCGCAGGAACTAATCAATGGACACCTGACGCGTTTTGAAAAATCTCGCTCATTTTTCAAAATAAAATCTTGAAATTATGTCTGAAGCCTGGTCACAGCCTGAGGAAGCCATTGGGAAAGGAAACTGGTTGATAGCCCTTTAAATGGAGGAGGGGCAGGCAACGGAACAGGGATTTTTCCAAATAAAAGGCACGTCCGGGTTGGATTTCCTCAGGTTTTCGCCTGCAAAATCAGTTATGTTATACTCACAGACAATATTTTGACAGTTTTGGAAACTTTCGAGTGTTTTCTATCCTAATCTGTCAATTATATGCATATTCTAGCATCTGGACCTGAGAAATAGTCCGTTTACCTTGGGAACGTTATTTTTCCAAACGTTATTTTTTTGTGTGCAAATGAACTCAATCTTATGGACAATATCAAATGTGATATAGCAAAGCACCTGAGTAAGCTGGGTGCGCAATTACGCAGGTACTTTCTCGAAACGGACGACACAAACAACTGGATTCGTTATCCCTTTCATGCCCTGCCTCCTCTTCACTTACCAATATCTGAACAAGAGTGCCTCATGAAAATTACAACAAGAGGTTCTGTGAAAATATAATTTAATCAGAAGCCACTGCCAGATTTCTGGATAGGGCTGCGCTCAGAGTTTCTTGCCTTGGAAAATCGCGCTGTTAGACACTGATGCCCTTTGCAACCACGTACCTATGTGAGAGTAGATTCTCAGCCCTCACTAGCATGAAACCTAAACATAGGCACAGACTGTGTGTGGAAAATGATTTAAGACTGAGACTCTCTCCAATACAACCCAACATTGCAGAGTTATGTGCATCCTTTCAAACACACCCTTCTCATTAACCCGTGGTGAGATATTCGCAATTTTTGATGAACAAGGTGAACGGATGATCTCCGCATGTGTGGTTCCCACTGTGACGCAAGGAGGAGGAGGTGTGATGGTGTGGGGGTGCTTTGCTGGTGACATTGTCTGTAATTTATTTAGATTTCAAGGCACACTTAACCAACATGGCTACCACAGCATTCTGCGGCAATACTCCATCCCATCTGGTTTGTGCTTAGTGGGACTATCATTTGTATTTCAACAGGACAATGACCCATCACACATCCAGGCTGTGTAAGGTTTATTTGACCAAGAAGGAGAGTGATGGAGTGCTGCATCACATGACCTGGCCTCCACAATCACACAACCTCAACCCAATTGAGATGGTTTGGGATGATTTGGACCGCAGAGGCCAAGCAGCCAACAAGTGCTCAGCATATGTGGGAACTCCTTCAAAACTGTTGGAAAAGCATTCCAGGTGAAGCTGGTTGAGAGAATGCCAAGAGTGTGCAAAGCTGTCATCATGGCAAAGTATGGCTACTTTGAGCGCGTAAAAATTGTCTGTCCTCGGTTGCAACATTCACTACCGAGTTCCAAACTTCCTCTGGAAGCAACGTCAGCACAAGAACTGTTCAGCACAAGAACTGTTCGTAGGAAGCTTCATGAAATGGGTGTCCATGGCCGAGCAGCCGTACACAAGCATAAGATCACCATCCGCCATGCCAAGCGTCGGCTGGAGTGGTTTAAAGCTCGCCGCAATTGGCTTCTGGCTCATGTGGAGCTTCCCTGTTGGACGGTGCAAATCAAGCTGATGATTGGTGTCTGGGGCTAGTCTGTGGAAGTAAGTCAGTGTGTGGAAACATGTTTTCCTAAGGAGAGCACAGAGGGACAATTACTGTCAGCTGAACTATTTTTCCTGCCTGTTCTCCATGTGTTTTCTGGCTCTGTGCCCCTGACCCACTGACCCCTGGGCATCAGTTGCCTCTCACACACCGTCTGCCATGGGCAGGTCCCAGTGGATGGGACTTATGCGCATTACCCCTACACACACACACACACACACACACACACACACACACACACACACACACACACACACACACACACACACACACACACACACACACACACACACACACACACACACACACACACACACACACACACACACACACACAGGTTCAGTACCACACACATGTTTCTCGTAGATGTAACATACAAATGAGCCACATTATTACCACACACGTAACACCCACAGGACGTTGTCTCGATGTCAGTCTGCTGCATGTTGTCATACATAACTTTACATCTCTCTGTGAAGAATCGTCTTATAGTAAGGATCACATTAAATAATGCCCAGCAGCAGTCAAGCTTCTTACAGAAATGCATACTAACGCAGCAATTAAAGGAAAAGGGAAGTGGTACCGTGTGGCAGTGGTGAATTCCACAGTTCAATGAAACAAGCCTCTTTATTGTTATGTAAAGGTTTCTCTGTGTAATTGCACTGGATGTATAGAAGGTTTCATTCTTTACAGTGCCTTCAGAAAGTATTCAGACCCCTTGACTTTTTACACATTAAATGGAATTATGAGGAATAATGGAATGAGATGTTCGACAAGCAGGTGTCCACATACTCTTGGTCATGTAGTGTATATGATTGTTTTATTTTTCATATTTTTTTTTTACACTTTGACATGAAAGTATTTTGTGTAGATCATTGACAAAAAATGACCATTAAATATATTTTAATCGCCATTTGTAACAACAAAATTTGGAAAATGTCAAAGGGTGTGAATACTTTCTGAAGACACTGTATATGTAAAAATAAACGTCCTCTCACTGTCAGCTGCTTTTATTTTCAGCAAAATTAACATGTGTAAATACACTGCTCAAAAAAATAAAGTGAACACTTAAACGACACAATGTAACTCCAAGTCAATCACACTTCTGTGAAATCAAACTGTCCACTTAGGAAGCAACACTGATTGACAATAAATTTCACATGCTGTTGTGCAAATGGAATAGACAAAAGGTGGAAATGATAGGCAATTAGCAAGACACCCCCAAAAAAGGAGTGATTCTGCAGGTGGTGACCACAGACCACTTCTCAGTTCCTATGCTTCCTGGCTGATGTTTTGGTCACTTTTGAATGCTGGTGGTGCTCTCATTCTAGTGGTAGCATGAGACGGAGTCTACAACCCACACAAGTGGCTCAGGTAGTGCAGTTCATCCAGGATGGCACATCAATGCGAGCTGTGGCAAAAAGGTTTGCTGTGTCTGCCAGCGTAGTGTCCAGAGCATGGAGGCGCTACCAGGAGACAGGCCAGTACATCAGGAGACGTGGAGGAGGCCGTAGGAGGGCAACAACCCAGCAGCAGGACCGCTACCTCCGCCTTTGTGCAAGGAGGTGCACTGCCAGCGCCCTGCAAAATGACCTCCAGCAGGCCACAAATGTGCATGTGTCTGCTCAAACGGTCAGAAACAGACTCCATGAGGGTGGTATGAGGGCCCGACGTCCACAGGTGGGGGTTGTGCTTACAGCCCAACACCGTGCAGGACATTTGGCATTTGCCAGAGAACACCAAGATTGGCAAATTCGCCACTGGCGCCCTGTGCTCTTCACAGATGAAAGCAGGTTCACACTGAGCACATGAGCACATGTGACAGACGTGACAGAGTCTGGAGACGCCGTGGAGAAGGTTCTGCTGCCTGCAACATCCTCCAGCATGACCGGTTTGGCGATGGGTCAGTCACGGTGTGGGGTGGCATTTCTTTGTGGGGCCGCACAGCCCTCCATGTGCTCGCCAGAGGTAGCCTGACTACCATTAGGTACCGAGATGAGATCCTCAGACCCCTTGTGAGACCATATGCTGACACATGCACATTTGTGGCCTGCTGGACGTCATTTTGCAGGGCTCTGGCAGTGCACCTCCTTGCACAAAGGCGGAGGTAGCGGTCCTGCTGCTGGGTTGTTGCCCTCCTACGGCCTCCTCCACGTCTCCTGATGTACTGTCCTGTCTCCTGGTAGCGCCTCCATGCTCTGGACACTACGCTGACAGACACAGCAAACCTTCTTGCCACAGCTCGCATTAATGTGCCATCCTGGATGAGCTGCACTACCTGAGCCACTTGTGTGGGTTGTAGACTCCGTCTCATGCTACCACTAGAGTGAGAGCACCACCAGCATTGAAAGGTGACCAAAACATCAGCCAGGAAGCATAGGAACTGAGAAGTGGTCTGTGGTCACCACCTGCAGAATCACTCCTTTTTTGGGGGTGTCTTGCTAATTGCCTATAATTTCCACCTTTTGTCTATTCCATTTGCACAACAGCATGTGACATTTATTGTCAATCAGTGTTGCTTCCTAAGTGGACAGTTTGATTTCACAGAAGTGTGATTGGCTTGGAGTTACATTGTGTTGTTTAAGTGTTCCCTTTATTTTTTTGAGCAGTGTATGTTTATGAACATAAGATTCAACACCTGAGACATAAACTGAACAAGTTCCACAGACATGTGACTAACAGAAACAGTGGGGGGGTCAAAATCAAAGTAACAGTCAGTATCTGGTGTGGCCACCAGCTGCATTAAGTACTACAGTGCATCTCCTCCTCATGGACTGCATCAGATTTGTCAGTTCTTGCTGTGAGATGTTACCCCACTCTTCCACCAAGGCACCTGCAAGTTCCCTGACTTTTCTGAAAGGAATGGCCCTAGCCTTCACTCATAGTAGCTAGCTACAAACTATTCAACAATACCAGCAACTTTTCTTCTAAGACATATTACACTCTTGAATAATGCAACAATTTACAAGCATGTGCAAGCAATTAAAAGGTTTATTTTCTCGTCCATACAAATTAAATTAGCTGACAATACACAGCTAACTCCTGCTGCTTGCTTGCAAAGCTTTTTGCCTCAGGATGGTGGCTCTGCACAGCCAAGCAAAAAAATCTACAGTTGAGATTACTTTTCTTAAAGGTACTGTGACAATTTCAGAATGTAACAGGCTGTTCCTACAACTTCAGGTAAAATCTCAATAAAACAAGTTTCTAATAATAAGGAAAACACCTATATATTTCAGCTATTTAAAAAAACATTGCTCTGCTATTAAGTATTTTACTGTAGATCATTTGGCTCAATGAGACAATTCTATTTCTATTGACACTGCAATGCTCGGAGGGGGGTGACTCTCGAAGAAGGCTCGCCCGCGACCTCCTGAGGTAGCGTGCGAGACGTGTGCTTTTCACAGCTTTACATCACAGTAAAAGGTGTATTCTCTGGATTTTTTTCTGATACCTTTCGAGAATGTCTCGAGATGCCCTCTAGTCTTAAAAGGGTCTAAGGCACTTTGCCAATGACAAGTCTCAATCAAGTCTTTAACCACAGCCTTCTCAGCTAAAGTGGCCAGCGAAGGTTCAGAAATAGGAGAGGAGACGTCCCCCCTCCATAGCTCTGAATTTAAACAGCTTCCGAACCGACGGCTCCTGAAGCAGTCAATCAGCTGGTCCTCTGTGATTTCAGCCTCAGTGATTTTGAGTTCCGCTCAAGTCCGGTGCCATGCTTCAGTGTGTATCTGCCAAGAAAAAACAACAACAAAACTTTACAATCGGTGTTAGATCAGATAATTTGAAGTACATGTAGTGTGTTATAAA
This sequence comes from Salvelinus fontinalis, assembly GCF_029448725.1. Classification (NCBI taxonomy): domain Eukaryota; kingdom Metazoa; phylum Chordata; class Actinopteri; order Salmoniformes; family Salmonidae; genus Salvelinus; species Salvelinus fontinalis. The sequence continues at coordinate 25,873,415 of NC_074676.1, forward strand.
AGCATGTAAACAATTAATTGAATTCCATTTCATTCCATTTAAATGTTGAATGTTTGCCGCTCACCTTACTATGGGATAAGGAGCAGAGCAGGCAGAATCAGAATGAATGCATAAGTGAGTGCAGCAGTCTCCAGATTGACTGTGTTGTGGCATCAGAGCCGAGCATGCAGTGTGCCTCTCTCCCTCCTGTCCATGTCCTCCTCTGGGACTGGGACCCAGATACACAGTGACAGACAGAGAGGGGGCGTACCGGGGCACAGCTTCCTTCACCTGTCACTGAACAGAGGAGGGGGGGAGCCACACATGCTCCCCTTCGCAGGCTCGTCTTCTCTGTAAACCCTTTTGTTGTTTTCCCAAGAGAGCAACACACAGACTCCCAGTCAGGAAGCTCGTACATTTTTGCCATAACAACACATAAATGAGACCAAATGACTCTTCCTTTCTCCTGCTCCCTGCATTGAGGGTGTCAGAATGCATTTCAATAAGGCAGTCAAGTAAAAACAGAGGCAGAGAAATGCTGCTGTGTTGTACAGGCATCTCAAGTTTGGCAGTGTTGAAATATGAATGGCCTCACACACAAACAAACACAGAGACACACGCATGAGTTCATCCCAAAAGCAGCCCAGGGCTATCGTCCAGACCTGGGTTTTAGCAAATTCATTTCTGTTTGCAGTGCTATGTAGGAATAATAGGGAAGCTCAGAGCTGTTCCACTGAACCACTGAAACTAGAATATCGCTTCAAATATGGCTGCTGGTCTCGAGTGATGGGGGAATCATAGCTTAGGCTGGCAGTTGATAAAGAGGAATTAGCATAGAGACATCAAAAATGTATCATTTATGTTTTTCTCTCTTCTAGTCCTCATGGTATCAACATTGTTGATGACTTCAGCTGGTTTGTCTGTTGAATGGACGGAGGCGGTTTAAAATGATGATACAGGATTTTCCTTTGCAGGTGAATATCTGAGTGTGGTATCTCTGAGCTACACTGGAGTAGAAATGTCATGAGGACAGCCTCATAGTAATAAGCCAAATCCCCAAACAAATAACACATTTATACTATTCTGTCTGTGCTCTGTACCACTGCTGTCCTTTGCCACTGACATTCAAATAACCTTTCTTCTGCTGTGCAATTGGGAATAAAAAAAGTGCTCATTCTGTTCTGTTAGACTACAACATGACAGCAGTGCCTTGGCAGATGAAAAGAGGCAGGATCTGATTCTAGCTCTTGTTATGCTGTCTGTCTGACTATCATGGGTTTCAATTTAGCATATTCAAACTACAGCTGATCTCCACTGGCAAAGGGGGAAATTAATCTTGCAGTCAAAATGGGGGGAAACTATTGTATAAAAATGTTGCTTGCTGAGCACTTGCCAGCTAGTCCACTGACCGTACGAATGGTATTTTTCCTGTGTGAACTGTATCTAGTAAGAGACTATCAGACTCCTGTATTGTAGCCCTGTGTGTAGTCATGTGTTCGTTTTCAACATTTGCCTTGTTGTTGTTGTGTTGTGAAATGTTTAGTAGAGAATTTGATTAAACTGTTTTGTCCCTGTTTGTTGGAATGGAGAGCCATTGTTAATCTGCCCATAATGCTGCTCTGTACAAAGGCCCAGAATCGCTGTCCAATCACTTACATAATCTCCAATATGAGCCCACTGGCTTGCGTCATTTGGTCACTGACAGCTGTCAACACACAACTCACACCCCCAACATTCCCATCACTATAGCTGCAGTCTTACATTTTCTGCCTCTTGGTAAGAGGCTCTTACATGTACCACACATATACACTTCAGATGAATTATCCATTTAGTAATGTTAGAATACACACCACAGATGTTGTGTCCAATGAAACGGCAGATGAAGACAGTACTCCTTACTCTGAGGTCTTCCATCACTCAGAGATATGGTATATATTTTATTACTCTACGTGTAACACCCTTGTAGTAGGTGTAGTAGTCCAGTGATCTAATAGCTGTCAGCCTCCGTTTGTGACTGTAATGTAAGGGATAATCTTCTGCAGGTTATGTCAGTACAGTAGTCCAGTGGTTGAGGAAACTCTGAGCTTGCAGTGGGAATAACTAGGAGATAGAGCCACTGTAGTGATTTGTATGTCAATATTTGCACTGCTGCACATTCCTGCGCTATTCAATTTTTACAGAATATCATTTTTTGTTCTGAAAAAAAATGCCTTGCTAGAATTAGATCTGGGGGATGTGAAGAATCTCATTCTGAAAAGAAAAACCTTGTCTCCAATGAGTTGTAATGTAGCATTAAGAATTCACATCCAATATTCACCATTAAAGGATCAACCTTTAATAATTGATATATCTTCAATATATTTAGTCAACACCACACTTTTCCTCGCTCCTAAATTATGCTCTCCAGGTACAAATGAAGCTATAGCATATTTGAGAGGCGCAGGGGAAAATGCTCACTCTGACAACAACTGTCTTTGTGGTGCTTATGTCAGCGCTAAAGCGCTAGTTACAAAACGCAGTACGCTATGACAGAGTCCCGGGGAGCAGTTAGCATGGGTAAGGCAAAACCTTTGTTTTCTTTTTGTAAACGATTTTCTGTTCATTTTCTGGGCTTTAATAAGTGCAGTGTTCTCTTCATGTGGGCTTTGATCTCAGGGCTGTTTGGTACACATTGAAGGGCAGAGGGGGACACAGAGGGGGCTTCAATTGTACATGTGCTCTGAGTGACACGTCATCCTCAGTCTCCAAAGGGCCTTTATGTGATGTGAATCAGTGTCCTTGAACTGCACAGCGACGAACACAGACATAGCCCCTCTAACAAGCTGTGCCCTATGAGGAGCTGGACTTCAATACAACATGAGGCTAGGCTACTACACAGTCCTCTCACCATGCTCTATCCATTGTGAAATCCAAAGCCAGCCACACCAGGGTTTTATCCTCCACCGAGGATCTTAGTCATTACCTTTTTCATTCTTTCTGTGGATGGGTATTTTGTGACGGCGTGAATGCTGCGCTAGGATTCACAGTACATTATCTGTGTGCCTCAGCAGGTCCCCCTTCTCTTTGATGTGGCCTGTGTGTGGAGGCCATCTCACAGTGTTGTGAGTAATGGGAGGCTGCTGAGATGGGCTTTAACATGACTGCCCGTCTCACTGTGTCTGGCTTTGATGTCCTAAGCAGGCGGCAGGGCTGCCTGGCATTCAAGCAGAGAGGCAGGCAGAGGCAGAGGGAGAGGCAGTGAGGGAACATGGCAGGCAGGCAGGGAGACAGGGGAGATAGGCAGGCAGGGAGACAGGCAGGCAGTAAGACAGGCAGGCAGGCAGGAAGACAGGCAGCCAGGCAGAGAGACAGGCAGGCAGGGAGACAGGCAGGCATGGAGACAGGCAGGCAGGGAGACAGGTAGGCAGGCAGAGAGGCAGACAGGTTAGGCAGGCAGACAGGCAGGCAGAGAGACAGGCAGGCACGGTGAATGGGTTCAGCAGCAGTGAGCAGCGCTGGTCAAGCCCAGACACAGAGCCAGCAGCTGCCTGCCTCACACGGAGAGGCAGTTAACACCACAGCTCGTGTCAATAGATATTGACTCCCAGATCTGAAGTACTTAGACAACAGTGCCTTTCTGTTTGACCATCGCCCCCTGCGGGAATTCATTTTAAACCACTCACACTATTTGAAGTATAGTCTGACTGGGAGCCCCAGGATCAGCCATTCATCAGGGCAGCTTGCTCAGTTATACCCAAATATTGACTTGAACTGATGGCATAGGTGACTTAATGGCTTATTTGATGTCATTATTCTGTATTTATTCTTAATGTATCTCTACCAGAAAACTGCTTATTTCACCATTAAAATGACCATAGATTTAGATTGGGTTCTTTTTTTACATAGCAAACCACAAAGCCTCTCCTAGTCAGACTGGAGACAAACCCTTTTTTACTGTTGAGTGCACCGAGCATTCAGAGGTTTGTGTAGTAGTGGAGTAGAGGGTGTTAGCTGGTGAGGCTTTGTGCACTCAGGTCCTCGCTGCTGCAGATATGGCTTTGTGAGCTATCCTCATCTGTGTGTGTGCCCAGCCTAGCCCAGCGCACCGCCGTTTCCACTCCCTCTGCCTTCACCTGATGTGGCACAGTCTCTGTCAGGCCTGAGCGAGCGTCCAGCAAGCCCTGCTTCTTCTCGCAGCTAGGGGGGGTAGGGGAAACGAGCAGCAGCCTAAGCCTGGAGGAGCTCAGAGCCTGGAGCATGTGGGCAAGAGAGGGGGCTGGGAGCTGGGAGCTTAGAACTGGCCTCAGTGGAGAGGAGGCAGCTATAGACACAGTCATAGTGACAGCCCTGCACTGCCACCCAATGGCCAGGGCCCGTCAACACAGCCCTGTTTCTCCACCACCACCCCAGCAAGTTTTAAAGGCCCATTGTAGTCAAGATTCTGTTTTACTGTGTTTTGTATCATATTGTACAACAGCTAATGAAACTAAGTCTGTAAAAGTGTGATAAAATGTGATCAGTGTTATTTCCTGATTGTATTTTCAACCAGCAACTATCTACACAGGACCTTCTAAAAAGCCTGTTTTCATTGGCGTCTTGCCTGGTGACATCACCAAGTGGTAAATTAATTTATAGACCAATAACAAAGATAGTTCCAAACCAATCTGCCAATAACCGTTAGTTTTAAGTTTTGCCTTCCCCACTTAAAACACTCCCAGACATTCCTAGCAAAATTCTTGCTTGATAAATATTTTTTTTTGCTTGTTACCCAGAAATGATTTGGTATTGATATAAAAATGACTGCATTGGGCCTTTAATTACTGCACGCTTCACTTATTATCTAAGTAATGAGGCTGAAAATTCGCAACACACTGCACCTCAAATGCTCATGCAGGGAGAACACAAAAACAAACAATGGAGTGCACTGCCCTTAATGCCAGTGTTCATACAGAGATAACCAAAACAACAACCGACTCGACACAATGCAGACATTCATAATGATTAATTATAAAGTAACCCTCTCAGCGAGCCTGTCAAAATCTGGCTCCTGGTTCGTTTTCCCTCTAATCTAGGCAGACTAGGTGCATTAGCCTCCATTGTACCGCAGGATACACAGCCATCTAGGTGCTTTCCATATGAGAACTGACTAGTGCGTGTGCCACTGCTCTCTTTGTTCATTTGACTGAAATGTAGGCTAATTCTGCTTCTAGGGGCGAGGTCTGGTTGACTCTACCAGTGATAAGAGAGCAGGCTCACAGAGATTCCTGAATGGAGGGACTGTGTGTGTAAAGTGGTACAGGGTTAGTGGATCAGCGGCCATCCCCTGGGCATGCCTCAGGGACACTGACATTATCCACATGACACAACAGAAGCTCCCAGGCAGCTGATGAAATGGGCTCTGAGTCCTCTGGATGGAGCCTCAGTGAAGGCCCATTTGATGTGATCAAATTAATTTAAAGGGATTGGATGTGAAGGTAATACAGAGCTTCAGTCTACCCTGGCCTGAAAGACAGACCGCTCTAGAAGAGGACTAGGCCTGGTGTTTACAGCTAGTGGAGAGACTACTTTGTTATAGCACGCACTGGTTGGAATGGCTCATGAAGAGTAAAATGATACATTTTCAGCACAAGTAAGAGAAGGCGGTTTGATAGTGCTCTGTGCTTTGATTGGCTATCTGTGCAGTTGTAGGGAGCCACTATAGAGAAGGAATCCAACTGTAATCTTTCCTCCGTGTAGATCAGATAGCTTAGTTTGTCTGGTGCTACGGAGTGTTGTAGCGGTGGCAGCCTGAGATGCTGGCATTATAGATACAGATCTAGTGTCGAGGCAGAGAGAGACGTGGCGTCAGAGGCCGCAGTGATAAAGCATGAGAGCTGTATAGCACAGGCTGGGTGTTCTGTGTCCTGCTGCCCTGTGGCGTGCTGCTCTGCTCCTGTACAGGAGACCGGGATGGATGAGACCTGCCCCCACATGCCTGTGTCCTCTGTGCCCGCTAAATCACACACAGGCCTGTCTGCAGTGGAACACTGTCACCCCCACTGAACTCTACTGCACTTGACTACTGTTTCAACCAACAGCCTCCATCCCCTTCCCTTGCAACCACCTCTCTGGGCCTCATATAGCTACTCACCAGCCCAATAGGAATGTTATCATTTTTGTGGCCATACTGGATTTAATCTGGGCTTACTGCTTGGGTTTGGCGGGTTTCAAAGTCATGTTTTCCACTGGAGAATAATAGTCTGTCATTCAATAGGGCTAGGATTACCACTGTGTAGTGGAATGGGGTTTGTGGGTCGCTGTGACTTTTCCTTATGTAATTTGTGCCTGCAATATAAATTGACACTTTGTTTACAGTGGTTGGCACGTGGCTCAGTGAAGACTTAAAATGGCCTCCTTCATGCACGACTCGTTGTGTTGTGTAGAAGTGAGGATTCAAAGCAAATGGTTGAGATATTTTTCAAGCACAGTGCTCTTTCATGTATCAGCATGCATCCAAGGTGAAGGTGTTGTTCTGTAACTTGTGACAGCAAAATGTTGATATATATTTTTTTCTCTCCAGCTCAAATCGAAATAATTCCCTGCAAGATCTGTGGAGACAAATCATCAGGCATCCATTACGGTGTGATAACATGTGAAGGCTGTAAGGTAAGCTCCCAGAGAACGAACATGTGGGTGTTAGGGGGAAAGGAGAGAGACAGGAAGCAGAAAAAGTGAAGAAACTTACAAAGAAATACCATTGAACATGTTGTCTAACTTTTTAAACAATCTTGCGAGAGACTATAAAATGTAAACACACAGAGAGCATCGTCATTAAAATGGTCAAGCCACACAGAGGACATCACAGAGCCTCACTATTAGCAGGACAAAGTGACTCCTCTGCCTTGTACTGCCTCCCTTCCCAGGGACATGCTGCTTCAGTGTTTCTCCTTCTGCTGCAGCTTGTTTTTCTTGAAATAAAATCATCAAAAGAAGAAGTTCTTTGAATTATAACGGATTGTTGGCTGTATGCCGCTTTTATTGAAGCTAGCTTTTGTACTGTTTCAAATACACCAGGCATTCCGTTGAGGGGAATGTATCTTGTGCTTCTAGTGTATTCTTGATCCTGTGCTTGTCACCAGGCGAGTCATTAGTATTCCTCTGACAGGCAGCAGCACCTTTGCTGTTCTCCTCCTGTGTTACAGAGAGACAGGGGCTTTTTCAGCTGCTCCTCAGAGCACCTCAACTCTCTCTCCCTCAGACAGGAGCTAGCTGCCGGGAGAAACAAAACGCTGAAGAATAAGCTGCTGAAATGTATCTTTAATGATTGCTAATTACTCCAGGCAGAGAGGCATTTAATGATATGTGCGAGTACAAGAGTTTGGACCATAAATCACAGCATTATTAAAGAGTGCTGCTTGTCACTAGTAGTTCTAGCCTGGCTCCCGTAATGGCTGCCATTATGAAGCAACTTGGCAGCTGTCAGCTGTTTTCTTGTAATTAAACAGCCAATGAGCAGCTAATTAAGACATATGTGTATGGAGCAGTGGAGTGGGGCATGTTAATGATGTGCCGGAATCAATTCATTAAGTCAAAGGATGAGGAATCCAATCGGGGTGCGTGTGCCATCCTGTGTGCCATCCTTTAGCGCCGCACATGTTGGAGCCCTGTTAATCAACACTAATAACCCAGACTATAGAAAGATACTGCCTACCATTACGATCATAGCCAAACACACCACCCCCTGCAGTACACATTGTTAAAACACACCACCCCTTCAATAAAACAACATAGCGCTTTATACAACTGACACTAGAACACAATAGCCTACAAAGCAATGGCATGGCAGTATTCTTGTACATTTATTTTAGCGACAGTACCCTCCATAGTGATGAATATTGTCGGCTTCATCACTCTCAATAAGTACCCAGTGAAACACAAGATCCTTTTATGTTTACAGGAATAAAAGCCAATCAGTCATTGGATATAGCAGGGCCACTGTGGTTAATATTATAATCAGTGCTGTCTCCCCCTCCCTCTCTTGGGTCTTAGGGCTTCTTCAGGAGGAGTCAACAGAGCAATGCGGCCTACTCATGCCCCCGTCAGAAGAACTGCCTGATCGACCGCACCAGCCGCAACCGCTGCCAGCACTGCCGGCTGCAGAAGTGTCTGGCAGTGGGCATGTCACGGGACGGTACGTACAGCGTCTACTCGACAGGAGGGGACAGACATGCTTCTAAGGCAGGACAACCCATGAAAGTGAATAGAACATTATAGACAAGTAGAACAACTGGAATATGCTTTGACTGAATTACCGATAGATGTAACAGATTGTTATATCATAAAGGACACCACTCTTAATGTGATTAGAGTAGGAAATGGTGGTCTAGACAAACGTCAGTGATGTCGCTGCCTGTGTACGTTCCACTAGTAATTGGCGTGGCCGTGGGGGTAAGTTGGCAGGTGTGACAGAAAGTAGGTCTGATGAATAGAGGGTTGTTAGGAGGTGTCATTAGTGCTGGACTGGTGTAGGTGAGGCAACCCAGTGGGAACACACAGGTGAGTGTCTATGGGGGAGGAGGGGGGTCAGAGTAGAGAATTATGGTCTAGACCAGGGTTTCCCAAACTGGGTGCACGTTTTTTTTCTTCCCAGCACTACACAGCTGATTCAAATAACCAGCTCATATTCTAGCTTTGATTATTTGAATCAGCTGTGTATGCAATGGGCAAAAATCTAAATGTGCAACCAGGGAGGCCCAGGTCAGAGTCTGGGAAACTCTGGTCAAGACAGACGTCATTGACTGTGTACATTCCACTAGTAACTGGCATGGGTGTGGAGTAAGTTGGCAGCAAAAGACACACAAAGACCACAGACATGCTATCAGGACAGGTCAAGGTTACTCCATCCTTCACTCAGCACCGCGCTCCCCTCTGCTCTGCTCCACTCACTTCCACTCTGTCCACACACACATGGGCCATCTGACACTGTGCCAGTCCCCAGAACACTGTCTGAGAGGGGGGGCTCACTCTCATGACCAGCTCTGTTTAGTCTGCAGGACTTAGTGAAACACAAAGCCTGTCTTGTATCTGATATCCCTGTCATACACAAACCAAGATCTCATTATTTTACCATGCCTGCTTTTTCTATCAGCTTCTTGGTATACCTGTAAGGGGTAGGGGTAAAAAACATGGTCAATTAAAGCCAGCTAAAGACCTAATCATGATTCCTCCATTTTCTCAATCGTGTAACCAAAATACAGGTATCAGGTCTGTGTGAATAGTTCTCAGCTTTTTTTCCCAATAAATTAATTAACACGTCCATTGTTTAACACCTCTCTAATTTGAAATGCAAAACGCCCCCAATGGTTTAACATCACTAGCACAGAGAGGCTGCTGCCTACAGTACATACAGTACAGACTTGAAATCATTCGCCACTTTAATAAATGGAACACTAGTCAATTTAATAATGTCACTTTAATAATGTTTACATATCTTGCATTACTCATCTCATATGTATATACTGTATTCTATACTATCTATTGCATCTTAGCCTATGCCGCTCTGACATTTCTCATCCATATATTTATATTCATATATTCTTATTCCTTGACTTAGATTTGTGTGTATTAGGTATTTGTTGTGGAATTGTTAGATGTTACTTGTTAGATATTGCTACTCTGTTGGAACTAGAAGCACAAGCATTTCGCTACACTCGCAATAACATTTGATTTGAACACCCCCCACCACTGCCAATTTGCCAGTTACCCACTGATATGTCTGAAAAGGGTATACCTGCAAGAAAATTGTAAATAAGGGGCTGTTTGAAATATTTTTACAGGTTACAGAAATCTTCTGTCTGAAATGGGTATGAGTTGGCCCGTAAGCTGTGACTAATTCGGGCTTACTGTAGGTTGCTCCCTTGGAGTTGGAGTTTTTATGCAATAAAGATGTTAGTGTTTAAGGTTTCGCTAATACCCACTGAAACACATACATCTCCTTACCTGTTATAGACAGGCTAAACTTGAGACACAGGCCAGTGTTATGTCAGTTTCAGTAGTAAAGGAGTGTCTGCTCTTTCCCTCTTTCTCTCCCTACAGCGGTAAAGTTTGGGCGCATGTCGAAGAAGCAGCGGGACAGCCTGTATGCGGAGGTGCAGAAACACCGGCTGCAGCAGGCGCAGCGTGACCACCAGCAGCAGCCCGGTGAGGCAGAGCCACTCACGTCTACCTACGGCCTCTCGGCCAATGGCCTCACAGAGCTCCACGATGACCTCAGTGGCTATATGGACAGCCACACCCCCGATGGCAGTAAGCCCGACTCAGCAGTCAGCAGCTTCTACCTGGACATCCAGCCCTCCCCTGACCAGTCCGGCCTGGACATCAATGGCATCAAGCCTGAGCCCATCTGCGACTTCGCCCCCGGCTCAGGCTTCTTCCCCTACTGCTCCTTTACCAACGGAGAGACATCCCCCACCGTGTCCATGGCTGAGCTAGGTGAGGAGCAGGGGGAGACGGGAGGAGGGGGGAGAACAACTCAACCGTGGGGCAAACGACACAAAGGTTTCTTAAAATAGCAGGAGGTTGGAGACTCATCTCCAACACTCATTAAAATAGCCTCTTTTTTTGTAATTAGTTTCCATTAATTAGGGCCAATCAGGATCCAGCAGGGCACTCATCTGGGGAAATCATTTTTTTAGGCTCCCCTGTGCCTTGGAACTCCTTTTAACAGATGTGTTTTCAAAACCATTTACATTTTTATACTCAATATTTCTCTCTGAGCAAATGTGACCTTTGTTTCAATGAGTAATATTGTGCGGCTGACTGCCCCACCTCCCCCTCTGTTTGGGTCACAGCTAGATTGGGTTTGGCTGAAGCTTCAGCTGGGAGCTTCCTGGAGGCAGTAAGAGGAAATGTCAACAAGCCTCTTCCCAGTCAAAAAAAAGCCCACTCTCTCCTCTTCCTAGTTGAAAGCTCAGTAAATAAATTGTATTTTTCTATGGTGTAGTTCATCTGTGATGTCTTCCCATTCCCTGTGAGCAGCATTCAGGTCTGACCCTGTTCTGATGTGCTGTGCTGTGCTATGTGGTTGTGTTGCAGAGCACCTGGCCCAGAACATCTCCAAGTCCCACATGGAGACGTGTCAGTACCTGAGAGAGGAGCTGCAGCAGATGACCTGGCAGGCCTTCCTGCAGGAGGAGATGGAGAGCTACCAGACCAAGGTATGGTAAACTTCCACCTTCCATCACCAGTATCACGACCATATTACCAGTACTCACTGTTCTGCCAACACAACACAACACAACTCCTGGGTCATTCCACAAAATGACTCCCTTTTGCATCCCTTTGAGTATACAAAACATTAGGAACACCTGCTCTTTCCATGACATAGACTAACCAGGTGAAAGCTATGATCCCTTATTGATGTCAACTGTTAAAGCCACTTTATTTAATGTAGATTAAGGGGAAGAAACAGGTTAAATAATACTTTTGAAGCCTTGAGACAATTGAGACATGGATTGTGTATGTGTGCCATTCAGCGAGTGAATGGGCAAGACAAAAGATTTAAGTTACTTTGAACTGGGTATGGTAGGAGGTGCCAGGCACACCGGTTTGTGTCAAGAACTGCAAAGCTGCTGGGTTTTTCACACTCATCAATTTCCTGTGTGTATCAAGAATGATCCACCAAGGACATCCAGCCAACTTTACACAATTGTGGAAAGCATTGAGTCAACATGGGCCAGCATCCCTGTGTAATGCTTTCAACACCTTGGAAGGGGGATGCAGCTCAATATTAGGAAGGTGCTCTTAATGTTTTGTACACTCAGTGTATATACAGGTATATTAAGTAGAAATCGTGCACTCATATTGAATTTTAAATGCCCGTTATTTTAAACAAAGTGCCCTTTAATATAGACCATATGGAAAATTCAATAAATCAGGTTTTTCATATGAATGAAGACTTGCTAAATGACAAAATTTCCCTCTGTGACTTCTAGGAAGATTTTCCCAAACATTTCTCCACGTTTTCACCATCATTGTATTTTGTTGGTTTGACAAAGTCCTTTCTGAAGATTATTTATTTCATGTGATTAGTGATACATTTTAAGGTGCAAAAAATCTGTCCCTCATTTTAAGGTCAACCCTGTTACAGTATGTAAACTGAACTCTTGTACAACTATTCCTTTTTAAATACAGTATTTTTTCAAAATAAACATTGAAGATCTGATAGTCAAATCATAGTTTAAAAGCAGGTGAGCTGGTTCTACTCTTTTTTGACATTTTCTGGTGTTTTGTGGTGGAAAACGGAGCAGTTCGAGCAGAACAAGGCAGTTAACCCACTGTTCCCCAGGCCCTGAGCAAGGCAGTTAACCCACTGTTCCCCGGTAGGCCATCATTGTAAATAAGAATTGACTAGCCTAGTTAAACAAAGGTTAAAATAAAAAAGAACACGTCAAACCTGTTACCCATAGATAGACAGGCTAGAAATGTTTTAACAATTGAAAATATTTTTTGAAGCGTTCAATTACACCTCCCTGTTGCACACAACAAGCTTCCATTCCCCTTTATTTGACACTCAATAGGCACTAACTGTAGTCATTTCTTTTATTTAACCTCTTAAGATGGGAAAACAACATGGTTTTTTATTACGTTAAACATGTGCTCTTCAAGTTACACTACCCAAAAGGGAGTCATTTTGTGGAACGACCCAACTAGCTAATTCCATCCCATCCTTTTCTACACCAGATAAGCCTTTTCTCTCTCATCCCCCCTAGCCCCGGGAGGTCATGTGGCAGCTGTGTGCTATCAAAATCACAGAGGCCATCCAATACGTGGTGGAGTTTGCCAAGCGCATCGATGGCTTCATGGAGCTGTGTCAGAACGATCAGATAGTGCTTCTGAAAGCAGGTATGACAGCCCGTCAACACGGCCCACTGCCGTCTCTCTCCCACATCCCCCTTCACCCCCCTCAGGCGTTGTCACAAGGGCATAGCTGACCTGACTATACAAAGCCTCCCTCACATACTGACTGTGTGTGTCACAGAGCCAGGAGGCTCCACCCTGCTTGCTTTCTCCCTCTGTTCCTATGTCCCTCTGTCCCTCTGTTCCACAGCTCATCTGTGTCTCTTTCCTTCTGTGTCTCTGTCCCTCTATGTCTCTGTCTCTCTGCTCATTACAGAATAACAGTATTCAGGCGTATAGGCATTAAAGGGACTACAGTGTTGCTGAGCTGAGACACAAGCTATCATGAAGGCTGCCTCCTCTCTCTGCTCTGCCGTTGATGATATCTGCCCAAACTAATAGCTTCTCAATGCACACAAACAAAAACACACACACATACGTACACAAAGAAATAAACAAACCCATCCGCCTCCCATGGGTATTTATCTCAGTTTTCCCTGGGTTTTTATTAGCATTAGCATTGCCAATATTAATAAGGAAATGGTGACAGAGATCTCTTGTCTAACGTGTCATTTTAAACCAGTGCCATCTCATAAAGTGCAGTAATGTTTTCTATTACACATCTTTTACCCTCCAATCCAGTCCCACACAGCAGAGCCGTATAGAGATGGCCCTGAACGAACTTTATCTGACTCTTTGTAAACTGGAAACCACACACCCTGAGGCTGCATTCATCGTAGCTGGGGATTTTAACAAGGCTAATCTGAAATCAAAACTCCCTAAATTCTATCAGCATATCGATTGTGCTACCAGGGCTGGTAAAACCTTGGATCATTGTTATACTAACTTCCGCGACGCATATAAGGCCCCCCCCCCCCCCCGCCCTCCTTTCGGAAAAGCTGACCACGTCTCCATTTTGTTGCTTCCAGCCCACAAACAGAAACTAAAACAACAAGCTCCCTCGCTCAGGTCTGTTCAACGCTGGTCCGACCAATCTGATTCCACGCTTCAAGACTGCTTCGATCACGCGGATTGGAATATGTTCCGCATTGCGTCCAACAACAACATTGACAAATATGCTGATTCGGTGAGCGAGTTCATTAGAAAGTGCATTGACGATGTCGTACACACAGCAACGATTAAAACATTCCCAAACCAGAAACCGTGGATTGACGGCAGCATTCGCGTGAAACTGAAAGCGCGAACCACTGCTTTTAACCAGGGCAAGGTGACCGGAAACATGACCGAATACAAACAGTGTAGCTATTCTCTCCGCAAGGCAATCAAACAAGCTAAGTCCCAGTACAGAGACAAAATAGAGTCGCAATTCAACAGCTCAGGCACAAGAGGTATGTGGCAGGGTCTACAGTCAATCACGGATTACAAAAAGAAAACCAGCCCCGTCGCGGACCAGGATGTCTTGCTCCCAGACAGGCTAAATAACTTTTTTGCTCGCTTTGAGGACAATACAGTGCCACTGACATGGCCCGCTACCAAAACCTGCGGGCTCTCCTTCACTGCAGCCGAGGTGAGTAAAACATTTAAACGTGTTAACCCTCGCAAGGCTGCAGGCCCAGACGGCATTCCCAGCCGCGTCCTCAGAGCATGCGCAGACCAGCTGGCTGGTGTGTTTACGGACATATTCAATCAATCCTTATCCCAGTCTGCTGTTCCCACATGCTTCAAGAGGGCCACCATTGTTCCTGTTCCCAAGAAAGCTAAGGTAACTGAGCTAAACGACTACCGCCCTGTAGCACTCACTTCCGTCATCATGAAGTGCTTTGAGAGACTAGTCAAGGACCATATCACCTCCACCCTACCGGACACCCTAGACCCACTCCAATTTGCTTACCGACCCAATAGGTCCACAGACGACGCAATCGCAACCACACTGCACACTGCCCTAACCCATCTGGACAAGAGGAATACCTATGTGAGAATGCTGTTCATCGACTACAGCTCAGCATTTAACACCATAGTACCCTCCAAACTCGTCATCAAGCTCGAGACCCTGGGTTTCGACCCCGCCCTGTGCAACTGGGTCCTGGACTTCCTGACGGGCCGCCCCCAGGTGGTGAGGGTAGGTAACAACATCTCCACCCCGCTGATCCTCAACACTGGGGCCCCACAAGGGTGCGTTCTGAGCCCTCTCCTGTACTCCCTGTTCACCCACGACTGCGTGGCCATGTACGCCTCCAACTCAATCATCAAGTTTGCGGATGACACTACAGTGGTAGGCTTGATTACCAACAACGACGAGACGGCCTACAGGGAGGAGGTGAGGGCCCTCGGAGTGTGGTGTCAGGAAAATAACCTCACACTCAACGTCAACAAAACAAAGGAGATGATTGTGGACTTCAGGAAACAGCAGAGGGAGCACCCCCCTATCCACATCGACGGGTCAGTAGTGGAGAAGGTGGAAAGTTTTAAGTTCCTCAGCGTACACATCACGGACAAACTGAATTGGTCCACCCACACAGACAGCGTTGTGAAGAAGGCGCAGAAGCGCCTCTTTAACCTCAGGAGGCTGAAGAAATTCGGCTTGTCACCAAAAACACTCACAAACTTCTACAGATGCACAATCGAGAGCATCCTGTCGGGCTGTATCACCGCCTGGTACGGCAACTGCTCCGCCCACAACCGTAAGGCTCTCCAGAGGGTAGTGAGGTCTGCACAACGCATCACCGGGGGCAAACTACCTGCCCTCCAGGACACCTACACCACCCAATGTCACAGGAAGGCCATAAAGATCATCAAGGACAACAACCACCCAAGCCACTGCCTGTTCACCCCGCTATCATCCAGAAGGCGAGGTCAGTACAGGTGCATCAAAGCAGGGACCGAGAGACTGAAAAACAGCTTCTATCTCAAGGCCATCAGACTGTTAAACAGCCACCACTAACATTTAGCGGCCGCTGCCAACATACTGACTCAACTCCAGCCACTTTAATAATGGGAATTGATGGAAATTATGTAAAAATGTACCACTAGCCACTTTAAACAATGCCACTTAATGTAATGTTTACATACCCTACATTACTCATCTCATATGTATATGTATATACTGTACTCTATATCATCTACTGCATCTTGCCATCTTTATGTAATACATGTATCACTAGCCACTTTAAACTATGCCACTTTATGTTTACATACCCTACATTACTCATCTCATATGTATATACCGTACTCTATACCATCTACTGCATCTTGCCTATGCCGTTCTGTACCATCACTCATTCATATATCTTTATGTACATATTCTTTATCCCTTTACACTTGTGTGTATAAGGTAGTAGTTGTGGAATTGTTAGGTTAGATTACTTGTTGGTTATTACTGCATTGTCGGAACTAGAAGCACAAGCATTTCGCTACACTCGCATTAACATCTGCTAACCATGTGTATGTGACAAATAAAAATTGATTTGATTTGATTACAGCATTGTGTTTCACTATCCTTTTTTATTGGGGTTACAATTTTCAGTATATAAGTGTAATGTTATTACTCGTTCCAGTCTTTTATGTCATGGGTTTCTGTTTAAAAGGAATCAGAGGTATAACACACAAATGAAGGAGGAAAAACGATCAAATATTGCATATAGTGATGCAAGACTGGCAACTCTAACTGGATCTGTGGAAGAGAAGGACCCAGATTTAGCATTATGGTATTTCTGTCTCCTCTGCAGGCTCTTTGGAGGTTGTGTTTGTGAGAATGTGCCGTGCCTTCGACTCTCAAAACAACACAGTCTATTTCGATGGAAAGTATGCTGGGCCCGATGTGTTTAAGTCATTAGGTAAGTGCTGCATGTGTCCAATGCTGTGCACGTCTGTGCGTGTGTGTGCGCAAGTGTGTCTGCAAATGTGAGCTTGTGTGTGTGTAGCACTTATTTGCACAAGCTTGCATTGCTTTATAAACAGACAAAGTTGTAATGAGAGCCAGGAAGCTAACACTGAGAACTCATCCCTGCCTCACCTGGCTCTCTCCTCTCCCCAGTGGATACATATGGCGGAATAACGTTCTTACTGAATCACTGCTGCTCCATATAACTCCTGTTAGGCTGCAATAAATAAAGCCAGATTGAATGCCCTTTGGGAGAGTTAAATCAAAACCATCATTGAAAGTCAGCCATAGAATATCTCAGGTGGAAGCAAATAGCATTTGCTTTTGAATGCCATGACATTACTAAGACTCTCTACAGTGCATTCTCCCGTGCATCCAAATGCCTTTGGAGGAAATTAATGTGTCCTAGCAGCGGTGTGAAAGCATAGTGTGAATGCATAAACCGGTCTGTCTGTGTGTGTGTTGTGCATGCACGTTCGTGCATGTGTGCAAGACTGAAGAGGAACAATGCTGTGCTATTCAGTGTCTTGAATGTGGCTTCCCTAACAAGCATTCCAGTGTCCTCAGTCAGTCAGTCAGACAGACAGTGCTCCAGAATGGAGAGGCTCGGGGCCGGAACAGGGGAGGCAGCAGAGTGATGGGGCTCCAGAGTTGCACTGGCATTAGCCTGTCTCTCACAATCCCCAATAATTGATCTAACTAAAAGACTCATTTGTGACCTCATTCCAGGTTGCGTAATTTCACGCAACTGCCAGAATGGGACTAGTCGGGGAGGGAAAAGTCAGTAAAAGCATTGCTTGTTCCGCCTCAGACGCTCCCCTGTGCTGTCAGTGCACTGCACCTCTCCCCTCTCTGCCTGTGTGCCTCTCTCCCAATAAAGATCAAGAGTGTGACTTGCTCTTTGGTCTGCCTCACCCTCATCCCCAACCCTCTGTCTCTGTGTCTGTGTCCTTTGCTGTGGCAGGCTGTGACGACTTGATCAGCTCCGTCTTCGAGTTTGGGAAGAACTTGTGTTCTATGCACCTGTCTGAGGATGAGATCGCCCTGTTCTCCGCGTTCGTGTTGATGTCTGCAGGTAGGTGTCGTTCGCAGTACAAGAAATTACAGATTTGCAGATACACACTGCAGGGTCTCTTATGTACCGTCTTGCCCTGAAACTACTCCAAACAGCATTCCATTGAACACCATCCATCCAGCATGTCCCTCAATTAGACACAGAAGGTAGAAATCAGTATAACTGATTACTGAGTGTTGCTGAGTACAACATACACTGAGTTGACAAAACATTAAGGACACCTGCTCTTTCCATGCCATAGACTGACCAGGTGAATCCAGATGAAAGTTACGATCCCTTTTTGTTTGTTAAATCCACTTAAATCGGTGTAGATGAAGGGGGGAGACAGGTTAAAGAATGATTTTTAAACATTGTGCCATTCAGAGGGAAAGATTTAAGTGTCTTTGAAAGGGGTATGGTAGTAGGTGCCAGTCACACCGGTTTGTGTCAAGAACTGCAACGCAGTTTCCCTTGCACATCAAGAATGATCCACCAGCCAAAAGACATCCAGCCAACTAGACACAACTGTGGGAAGCATTGGAGTCAATATGGGCCAGCATCCTTGTGGAACGCATTCGACACCTTGTAGAGCCCATGCCCTGACCAGGGCAAAAGTGGGTGCAACTCAATATAAAATAAAATAATAATGTTGTTTTTCAACGGGTGCCGAATACAACAGGTGTAGATCTTACCGTGAAATACTTACTTACAAGCCCTTAACCAACAATGCAGTTTGAAGAAAAAACTTTTTTTTACTTTAGTAAATATTTAGTAAATATGTAAATAAATAAATAAATATTATTTAGTAAATATGTAACACAATAAAATAACAATAACAAGGCTATATACCGGGAATACCGGTACCGAGTCAATGTGTGGGGATACAGGTTAGTCGAGGTAATTGACTATTAATTAATTAATTAATTTGTACATGTAGGTAGGGGTAAAGTAGAGAATGAACAGCGAGTAGCAGCAGTGTAAAAACAAGGGGCGGTGTCAATGTAAATAGTCCGAATAGCCATTTGATTAATTGCTCAGCAGTCTTATGGCTTGGGGGTAGAAGCTGTTAAGGGGCCTTTTGGACCTAGACTTGGTGCTCTGGTACCGCGTGCCATGCAGTAGCAGAGAGAACAGTCTATGACTTGGGTGACTGGGGTCTTTGACAGTTTTTTGGGCCTTCCTCTGACACCGCCTAGTATAGAGGTCCTGGATGGCAGGAATGTTGGCCCCAGTGATGTATTGAGCCGTACGCACTACCTTTTGTAGCGCCTTACGGTCGAATGCCGAGCAGTTGCCAATTTTTTGGACCATGATAGTTTGTTGGTGATGTGGACACCAAGGAACCTCAAGCTCTCAACCCACTCCACGACAGCCGCGGCGATGTGAATGGGGGCCCGTTTGACCCTCCTTTTCTTGTAGTCCATGATCAGCACATTGAGGGAGAGGTTGTTGTCCTGGCACCACACTACCAGGTCTCTGACCACCTCCCTATACAGTGCCTTGCAAAAGTATTCATCCCCCTTGGGGTTGTTCCTATTTTGTTAAATTACCTGTAATTAGATTTTTATTTGGATTTCATGTAATGGACATACACAAAATAGTCCAAATTGGTGAAGAGAAATAAAAACAATAACTTCTTTCAAAGAATTCTATAAAATGAAAAATGAAAAGTGGTGCGTGCATATGTATTCACCCCCTTTGCCATGAAGCCCCTAAATAAGATCTGTTGCAACCAATTACCTTCAGAAGTCACGTAATTAGTTTGATTGCACACAGGTGGAGTTTAAGTGTCACATGAACAGTATATATACACCTGTTCTGAAAGGCCCCAGAGTCTGCACCACTAAGCAATGGGCACCATGAAGACCAAGGAGCTCTCCAAACAGGTCAGGGATAAAGTTGTGGAGAAGTACAGATCAGGGTTTGGTTATAAAAAAAATATCAGAAACTTTGAACATCCCACGGAGCACCATTAAATACATTATTAAAAAATGGAAAGAATATGGCACCACAACAAAGCTGCCACGTGAGGGCTGCCCACCAGGCAAAGAGGGCATTAATCAGAGAAGCAACAAAGAGACCAAAGATAACCCTGAAGGAGCTGCAAAGCTCCACAGTGGAGATTGGAATATCTGTCCATAGGACCACTTTAAGCCGTACACTCCACAGAGCTGGGCTTTACGGAAGAGTGACCAGAGAAAAGCCATTGCTTAAAGAAAAAAATAAGCAAACACGTTTGGTGTTCGCCAAAAGGCATGTGGGAGACTCCCCAAACATATAGAAGAAGGTACTCTGGTCAGATGAGACAGAAATGTAGCTTTTTGGACATCAAGGAAAACGCTATGTCTGGCCCAAACCCAACACCTCTCTTCACCCCGAGAACACTCGTCCCCACAGTGAAGCATGGTGGTGGCAGCATCATGCTGTGATGATGTTTTTCATCGGCAGGGACTGGGAAACTGGTCAGAATTGAAGGAATGATGGATAGCGGTAAATACAGGGAAATTCTTGAGGGAAGCCTGTTTCAGTCGTCCAGAGATTTGAGACTGGGACGGAGGTTCACCTTCCAGCAGGACAATGACACTAACGTTTCTTTAGCAGTATGCTTAGAGTGTTTTAAGGGGAAACATTAAATGTCTTGGAATGGCCTAGTCAAAGCCCAGACCTCAATCCAATTGAGAATCTGTGGTATGACTTAAAGATTGCCGTACACCAGCGGAACCCATCCAACTTGAAGGAGCTGGAGCAGTTTTGCCTTGAAGAATGGGCAAAAATCCCAGTGGCTAGATGTGCCAAGCTTACAGAGACATACCCCAAGAGACTTGCAGCTGTAATTGCTGCAAAAGTTGGCTCTACAAAGTATTGACTTTGGGGGGGTGAATAGTTAGGCACGCTCATGTCTTCTGTTTTTTTCGTATTATTTCTTGTTTTCTTTTACAATAAAAAGGATTTTGCATCTTCAAAGTGATAGGCATATTGTGTAAATCAATGATACAAACCCCCCAAGAAATACATTTGAATTCCAGGTTGTAAGGCAACAGAATAGGAAAAATGCCAAGAGGGGTGAATACTTTCTCAAGCCACTGTAGACTGTCTCATCGTTGTCGGTGATCAGGCCTACCACGTTGTTTTTGTCAGCAAACTTAATGAAGGTGTTGGTTGTGCTTGGCCACGCAGTCGTGGGTGAACATGGAGTACAGGTGGGGACTAAGCACACACCCCTGAGGGGCCTCCTTGTTGAGGATCAGCGTGGCAGATGTGTTGTCGCCTACTCTTACTAGCTGGGCGCGACCCGTCAGGACGTCCAGGATCCAATTGCAGAGGGAGGTGTTTAGTCCCAGGGTCCTTAGCTTAGTGATGAGCTTTGTGTGGAATGCTGAGCTGTAGTCAATGAACAGCATTCTTGCATAGGTGTTCCTTTTGTCCTGGTGGAAAAGGGCAGTGTGGCGTGCAATTGAGATTGCATCATCTGTTGATCTGTTGGGGCGGTATGCGAATTGGAGTGAGTCTAGGGTTTCTGGGATAATGGTGTTGATGTGAGCCATTCGGAAGGTGTTCCTAATGTTTGGTACACTCAGTGTATTCATCCACTGTAGATTCTGTAAACATTGCAGTGCTGATAATGAGTGTGTTTCTTCTTCTC
Source organism: Salvelinus fontinalis (assembly GCF_029448725.1). Lineage (NCBI taxonomy): Eukaryota > Metazoa > Chordata > Actinopteri > Salmoniformes > Salmonidae > Salvelinus > Salvelinus fontinalis. The sequence goes on from NC_074676.1 coordinate 25,894,787, forward strand.
TGTGTAGACCGGTCCTGGCTCCAGGAGAAGGTGAAGGTGGAGAAACTCCAGCAGAAGATCCAGCTGGCACTGCAGCATGTCCTGCAGAAGAACCACAGAGAGGATGGCATACTCACCAAGGTACACCTCACACCCATACACCTACTCTAACTATATCTGTCATCTATAAGGGACACTATAAAGACCTGAACTCAGCTGGATTATCGAAACCTCTCCTGAACTCTGAAAAAATTGTTTACAGTGATCCATTATTGTATGAAAATCAAGCAGTAGATTTCATGGTTGGCAGCATACACAATCTAAACTAAGTTCATATTTTTGAGCAGAGATGAGAAGATATGTAACAATGGCATGCAAGCTCCATAAGAAGTGTCAAGATTTCCCCTGCTTGAGTGCCTGTACCAATATTTACCAGTCTGTTTGCCCCTGTGTGAAAGTGAATTTAGAGATGTTTTTCTTCAGCGTATCCCCATGTCCTTGCCTTACTGTGAATCTAAATAACAGCCTGTCTCTTTTCTTTTCTCACACAGTTGATATGCAAAGTGTCAACACTGCGAGCGCTGTGCAGCAGGCATACAGAGAAGCTGACGGCTTTCAAAGCAATATACCCAGACATTGTGCGTTCCCACTTTCCCCCGTTATACAAGGAGCTCTTCGGATCGGACTTTGAGCAGTCCATGCCCATTGACGGGTAGCCAGTAGCCTTGCCAGGTGCTAGTGTGGCCACGCGGGGTATGTCATAGGGAGCATGAATCTGAGACACTTTAACGGTGCCCTGCACAAACCAGGACGGACGGCACGCTGCACACTTTTCTTTATTTTTCTTTCTTGAGGGGAGGGTTGGGGGGGGTTTGATTCTGTCTGTTTATTTCACTGGGTTTAGTTGTCTCCGTTTAGAACCCAGGTGGGACTCTAAGCCCAGGGGCCTTGAAGAAAAGTTGGAGACAATGCTTTCTCTTTGGATGAACTTGACCCTCTCATGCACATCATTCCAGCATGTTCCCAGGATGTCTCACACTGGTTAGCACTCATTGATTTGACTAAAGATCATTTATTGTATGGAGAAAATTATTGAATATGCCTGTGCACATGCCTAACCTAAAATTCTCCTCAGCAACCAACGATCTGGCTCTCCACTTCTCCTCTGGAGCTTCAATGTCCCATGTCTTATTGCATTGGAATACAGTTTCAATCTAACCTCTATCATATACACCAACGAAGATAGCTGCCAGGGCATGTTTATCCTCCATTAATCCTTGGTAAAGCTTCTGTGAGAATCACAAATGGAAATTCATTGCTGCTAATGTGCATGTCCTGGTCAAGTTCAGCCCCTGTTCTCTTGTGTTTAGTTGTATGTTTGGAATGCAGTGTTTAGAATGAGAACTCGCAGCGACTTTGAGAGGGGCTCCTTCAGTGAGAGGCAATGTAAACGGCACCTCTCTATGGACAATCATCTAAAAAGAAAAGTAGAATTCTGGTAATTCTAGTCAAAACGCAATGATTTTAGCTGTCAGACTCCATCCACCATGGTTGCTTAGTGAAATCATGTAAGGCCATCTGCTATTAATCCTTGTGTGGACAGATACCCTGGAGAAACATAGGGCACCGCCACAACGATAAGGGTCCATTCCACCTGTTTTATAATGTACTACAGGGTATACGTATAAGTACTTACAATACAGAAAAAAGTAATGTTTATAGATTCTATTTTAAATATAATGTATGATATTAGTAGTTAGACAATTCTTAATTGTTGAATTGATAAGGCACTTTTATTTGCACCTTTCTTTAATTTAAGACTTGTATATTACCTAGTGATGTGTTGCATGTGCACAAGAAATACCAGTTGAACCATGGTCACAGAGGCTTGTCCTGAGAGCTGCAGACAATGCTGTTCTGGGTTTGTTTTGGCTAGTTTGACTTTGGCTGTGAGATTGCTAGGATGGTATGTTCTGGAGAGGCAGGCAAGTCACATTCACTCCATCACCTATTAGTTTAACACCCCCGACACACATGCATGCACTCTCAAACAAAAGCACACATGCACAATAAACCTGGGCTGAATTGCTCATTCTGAAGATGTTTCTGCTCAATCCAACATCTCCATCTAGTGGAAAGTAGAGACACAGAAGGCCATGTGATAGAGAACTTTTGAAATACAGTACAATGCCGATTAGAGAGTGGTCCACACAGGCCTCTGACCATCTGTTGATCCTTCTGTTTACCCTTACACGTTAGTGTGTTTGTGTTATCAGTGTGGAGGAGTGACTGTGACTGCCTCTTCCCCAAGGCCTCAGCCAAGCTATGCCATTTGTTATGGGACAGAAAAGGAAAGGGGGAAGAAGGAGATGTAATATTCAAAGCCTTGTCTGGTAGTAAAGCTTCTATTTTTGTAACATGTAGAGTGAATTAAACTCAAAGAGAGGGGGAGAGAAAGAGAAGTCAGGTAGTACTTACTATATTCCCGCAATAATTAGAGAAGCTGTTTGTATGACTAGTAGAGAAACATGACAATGGTAGAACAAGTGCTATTTTCAGAATGCTTTGTTGTTGTGGTTTTGTTGCGTGTGTCTTTCTTGTCAGTGTGGTAGAGAAGTGGTAGAACACCCCCTGGATGTGCCATATAGTAGTTGTTGCTCCTGCTTTGCCGTTTACATGTCCATAATATAGAATGCATTGTTCTGACATTCCAGAAAAGTCCGTGGTGGCTTGTAGTGAATTCCCATTTGATCCTGATACCCCTTTAGATAACCCATAACAGCATGGGTGCAGTTTAGACACAACCCTCACCATAGTGTTATTTTATTTTTTTGCACACGATCATTCCTCTGCCGTGAAACTTGTACAAGACAGAGAATCTTGTGCTGTCACCCCTCAGGGAAGAGTTATTTTACGCTTTCTGTTTGAAATTTGATCTCTTGTGTTGTTGGTCCTCATTAGGTTTAGTTTATGTTTTGTTCAGGGATGTTCAATATTAAGTGGTTAAGAAGAACATGTGAAATTCATTACTGAGTAGTATTTTCCATTGCTGATGTAAAGTACTTAAGGGGCTGTTGGCTAAGCACCAGAACTAAAAGTAAAGCTCATAACAAAAACAAACGTGATTTTTTCCATGTTTACAGTCAGTTTTCCCATTGGCCATACAGAATAGTTATTATTTTATCTACACTATATTTCTATTGGATACAATTCCAATGATAACGTTCTTTGTGTGGACTTCAATGTCACTAGGGCCATTGTCACAAACGTATTATTATGATTACCCTCTGTGTTAGATAAACCAAAAATATACTTACGCAATATAAAATCTCTTCTTTAGGCTGTATTAATGCTGTGCTTAAATAAGGGCCTGGGTGACCACCAGTAGCCTCTACTCCCAACCAGTGAAACCCAGTCTGTTTCAACCAATGAAACCCAGTCTGTCTCAAACAGTGATTGACAATCCAGGTGATAGCGGGCCTGCCCTGTGGCCCAGTGAGAGAGACATGGAAGCTCAGGGAGGTAACATACAGACAGACAGACAGACAGACCGGGGAAGCAGGTCTCTTTCCTCTGGACATAATGTATGCGTAGCGTATGCTTTGATATTTCATTCATTTATGAGCTTCTCATACTCTTTGACGGCTCTCGATTTATTATATGAGGCAGGTTAACTTTTTCGTAGCACATTGGACATGCAGTACTGTACCTTCTTTTCACTAAGTCAGTCAAACCTTTACTTTTTCTACGCTTGCCCCCTAGCATATTCTCAGCCAATAACTATTTGGTAGCTGTGTGTAAGTAACTATTATAGGTTTCTGCCAGGTAGCCACTGGAGTGGAATCCCATTTCCTGAAACACAGATGTCATTCTCTGTCTCCTGAATTATAGGTCTGTTCCCTGTGTTGTTATGGCCTCCTTCTAAGCTGTGTTTGTGTACAGTTTGATAGCAATAATGATTTGACAATGGGAAATGATCAGAGGCATTGTGTCTGTCACCGTTTCAACAAACATCTCTGCACCCACATGGCGTGGAGGGATACATCATCCTGCATGCTTTCATTTTAGACATATTTAGCAAAGGATTGCTGCTGAGTCTGCTAGTCTATCAATGTGAATAACACCTTATGGTCCTTCTGTCTCTGCTCTCTGTGTCACTTGTGTAAACAAGCAATAGTGTGTGTGTGTGTATGTGTGTTTGTGTACTCATTGTGTGCATAAGATAAACCCCAGACAAGGCTTTATTAAACTAAGAGGAAAAGGGTTATGTGAATGAGGAGTCTGGTAGGTCTTGGCTTTCCCTGGATTCGGTAACACAGAGATTGTTCCATCCCGTATAGGGTTTAAGTGTTATAAGCATGACATAATACCTCTTTACAATTTATAGTCCTTCAAAGCGCACTGGAGCAAATTACTAACCACTCAGTCTCATGATGTGTTCAGTGCAGAGTAATTGGTAGAAAAAGAGACAAGTTGACAGGGAACAACACACCATCCTGCATGTCATACATGTTATCTTGAGATGATTTGACTGCCTAGGAATCATGGGACTCCTATTTATTTGCCATAGAATATAGATTGTAAAGGTATGTGTGATGTCATGCTTACAACTGTGCTGTATTGAAGTGTTACCCAGATCTATCAGTCAGTTGAATTGCATTTTAACAATACTCTCATTTTCCAAAGCACAGCTAATACAGTTTTAAGATAAAAAAACAAAAACATTTTAGAATATAGTAAAAATGGAAAATTGAGAAAAAAAACTTCTAGCCATAATCGAATGTCAAGCAATAATATGTGGTGCATTATTTTAATTTTGTGCATAGGCTTTGGACATCTGCATGTAAATACACCTTTTATTTATCACTTTTGTTTTAATTTGTGTTATTTGGTTCTGGTTGTTATATTGTTTAATCAGTATATTTGATTGGTTCTGTTCCCAGATGGAGGATAAAACCTCATATGGCCTGTAAACTGTATATCTTCATTTCTCTTTCTCTCTCTCTTTCCCTCATTCTCAGCTTTTAATCCACAATATTTAATGTTATTATTGATCACATGTATAAAGGTAACTTTGTAACTTCTGTCTTTATAGGTAAGGAGAAAATACTGCTACTAAGGCCTACAAATATTTATATGTTTATCAAATACACCATGCTGTACAATTTCTCTGATTTTAGTATGCTTCTCTCCTTTAGGATTAGATTGATAGTGGTAGGGTGTGCCAACATTTATTTTGTGTTATCTTGATGTGTGGTGCTAGGTAAGTTCATTTTGTGGACAAAGTCTTGATTCCTAGACTTGGCCACCCTATTAGTCCATTAATTTCATAAAGTATTGGTGCATTATTGATATTAGGACAATAAATAATCATGGTAATGATAATGATTATGATAGTGGTAAATTTACTTCAAAACCCAGCCAGTACAGTACCTGTATCAGTGTGCTAGTCCTGGGATAAGGCTCTTATTTCCTTCTCACTTAAAGATTATTATCAAAACCAGTATCTACTAATGAACAGGTTATTATTTAAGGTTGCTCTTCTGATTTCTGAAAGAAAAGGCTAAAACAGCAGTATTGTTTTTCTTTGTTCTGATTGTAAAAAAACACTTGCTGAGGCTGTAGCTGGTCATATTTGCAAATGCGGAGTATTTACCTCTTTAAGCTGTGTAGTACTTTACTCTACATAGGAAAGTACTGTGCTATTGTCCATTTAAAACAGCCATTTTATGGCTTCCTTATTTCAAAGTTAGTCTGCCCTGAAACAGTGTTTTTCTTTTAGACCAGTTTAGACCTTTGGCACCACCGTTGTGTTATTAGAAAAAATGTACATGAAAAAGATCACCGTTAGAGGTTAGACATTTTTTGTAACCTTTTTTTTCTTCTTTTCACTCAGTAGCAAATATCAGCCAGAATGTGCTTGCAATAATACACAATGTACTACACTGAGTGCCTCTCAGTGTTACAGGATGCATAAATGGTATTCAATTGTTATTGTTTTTGTTTTCCAAACATGTACTCAGCTGACAATGTATTTGCACGTAGGTTAACTTTGTCACCTATGTGTTACTACATTTTTCATATTCTGTCTTTATAAATTACACATTTTCTTGTTGATTTAAGGCACCATGTTAGATATTCAGATTATATAAATACGTTTCTCCCTCTTGTCTGAGTAGCATAACTGGGTAGGATGTAGTAATGTAAAATTGTCAAATCGATGAAGTACATTCTGGCTGACAATATTGCATAAAAGATGACCTGCTGATCCAGGTTCTGGATTTTACAAAAAAAATGGACAATCCACGTTGATGTTTTTCACATCGTTTTGTGATCATAAAATGATGATTTCTTTATTGAGAACAGATAATTGACTAATGCATTGTATTTCAAATATTCATATGTGTATGCAAAAGATGCATACAACACATCTGAGTTTCTTTAATGTTCTGTGTTTAATGTGAGCTCAAGGGGTTAGGGTAACTTAATATGATGGCTCGGTGTGGGTGGGATATTTCTCCTTGTGAAAGCAGTATGAACTGTAGAAAGCAGAAACCGGTGTGTGGTTGTCACAAATTTTTAAGTCACATGTTTGCTACTTATGATGGGAACAGATGATCATGTACCTTTTTATCCAGCTCTTTTGAATTCTCTTTAGCAGGTAGTCTATTCACAAAAGTAGTTTTGCTCCTTCTTGTCTGATTCTTAAATATGGAAATAAGTATTTTGATTCATTTTGTACATACAGGTGTAAAGAAAAATAAGAAATGTAATGTTGTCTTTTAAATACTTTCCATTCTAATATGAATGTTGTTATATTGTACTTAGAAACTGTACCTTTAATATTACCTTTATTAAAAGTGCATTGGACACATCGATTTTAGATGTGCTTTATGTGCTGTTATCCCATAATAAAATTTACCGCTTGTAATGGGCTCTTAATTTCTGGTTGTCTCTCTATTGTCTGTCTCCTTTTATACAATACACTACATCAGAGCTCTCCAAACCTGTTCCTGGAGTGCTACCCTCCTGTAGGTTTTCAATCTTACCCCAGTTGTAACTAACCGGATTCAGTTTATCAACCAGCTATATTAGAATCTGGTGCGCTAGATTAGGGTTGGAGCAAAAACACTACAGGACGGTAGCTCTCCAGGAACAGGGTTGGAGAGCCCTGCGACTACACAGATACAGTGCCTTCAGAAAGTATTCACAACCCTTGACTTTTGTTGTTGTAACGATCGTCGTCATATTCCTCCTACTCGGATGAGGAGGAGCATGGATCAGACCAACACGCAGCGAGGTATGTGGACATAATGATTTATTAGACAAAAACGACGAAAACACGAAATAACACTTTAGAAATACAAAATAACAAAACAAACTAAACAGACCTAAACTTACGAACTTACATGAAACGAAGAACACACGAACAGGAACAGACAAGCCGAAACAGTCCCGTGTGGTAACATGTACTGACACGGAAGACAACCACCCACAACAAACAATGTGAAACAACCTACCTTAATATGACTCTCAATCAGAGGAAACGCCAAACACCTGCCTCTAATTGAGAGCCATACCAGGCAACCTATTAACCCAACATAGAAAACACATAACATAGACTACCCACCCAAAACTCACGCCCTGACCAATTAAACACATACCAAACAACAGAAAACAGGTCAGGAACGTGACAGTTGTGTTACAGCCCAAATTTTAATTGATTACATTGAGATTTTTGTCAAAGTGGAATTATGTTTTTTGAAAGTCAAAATAAGTTCAGGAGTAAAAATGTGCTTAACAAGTCACATAAGTTGCATGGACTCACACTGTGTGCAATAATAGTGTTTGACATGATTTTTGAATGACTTCCTCATCTCTACTCCACACATACAATTATCTATAAGGTCCCTCAGGGAGGTTTTCCATTGCCATCCAAAGAAGGGCACCTATTGGTAGATGGGCCAAAATAAAAAAGCAGTTATTGGAATATCCCTTTAAGCATGGTGAAGTTATTAATTACTCTTAAATGCACCATACATGCACTCAAATGTATTCAGTTGGCCTTGCTGTTATGATTTTTGTTGTCCTTCATATCTTTTGTTTTTTGCATTTTTTTCTGTTTTCCTTTCTCTTTGTCTTTTTTGTATTTTGTTCATTTTGTTGGTTGTTGGGGGGATCTTGGAGGGCTGGTGGCCTGGCGGTTGGGAGCTTGGGCCGGTGGCTGATAGGTTGCTGGTTCTGATCCCCGTTTTTGACCTTGTGGGAGATCTGTCGATGTGCCCTTAAACAGGGCGTTGACCCTGGTTGCTTCTGTGGGTCGCTCCGGATGGGAATCTGTTAGATGACTGAATGTAATGTAAATGTTGAGCGGCTTCACTGCAGGTAGATTGTATTTTTGAATCCCCCCCTCCCAAAAAAACAATAAAAAAACAAAGAAACAAACATTACACTTTGGATGGTGTATAAATACACCCTGTCACTACAAAGATACAGGCATCCTTCCTAACTCAGTTGCCGGAAAGGAAGGAAACCACTCAGGGATCACCATGAGGCCAATGGTTACTTTAAAACAGTTACAGAGTTTAATGGCTGTGATAGGAGAAAACTGAGGATGGATCAACAACATTGTACTGTAGTTTCTCCATAATACTAACCTAATTGACCGGGTTAAAAGAAGGAAGCCTATACAGAATAAAAATAAACCAAAACATGCATCCTGTTTCCAACAACGCATTAAAGTAGTAATACTTTAAAGAAATGTGGCAAAGCAATTCACTTTTTGTCCTGAATATTTTCAAGCGTAGTGGTGGCTGCATCATGTTATGGGTATGCCTGTAATCGTTAAGGACTGAGGAATTTTTCAGGCCAAAAAATAAATGGAATGCACAGGCAAAATCCTAGTGGAAAACCTTGTTCAGTCTGCTTTCCACCAGTAACTGGAAGACAAATTCACATTTCAGCAGGAAAATAACCTAAAACACAAGCCCAAATATACACTGGAGTTGCTTAATGTACCAAGAAGACAGTGAATGTTCCTGAGTGGCCGAGTTACAGTTTTGACTTAAATCTACTTGAAATTCTATGGTAAGAACTGAAAATGGTTGTCTAGCAAAGATCAACAACCAATTTGACAGGCCTTGAAGAATTTTGAAAAGAATAATAGGCAAATGTTGCACAATCCAGGTGTGGAAAGCTCTTAGAGACTTACCCAAAAAGACTTGCAGCTGTAATTGCTGCCAAATGTGTTTCTACAAAGTATTGACTCAGATGTGTTAAAAATGATGTAAATTAAACATGACTGTATTTCTATAAATTTGTTTTTCGCTTTGTCAATTTTGGGGTATTATGTGCAGGTGGGTGAAAAAATGTAAATATTTAATACATTTTGAATTCAAGCTCTAACGCAACAAAATGGGGAATAAGTCAAGGGGTATAAATACTTTCTGAAGGCACTGCAGTAATTCAATATACAGGTTCCTTAGGCCTACCTGATACAGGCCAGGGTTCAATTTGATCAAATCAAATCTCATTTTATTTGTCACATGCTCCGAATACAACAACAACCTTACTGTGAAATGCTTAACCAACAATGCAGTTCAAGAAATACCCACTCCACTTCAGCCCAGTCAATCTTAATGGGGGCCTGTTCGACCCTCCTTTTCCTATAGTCCACAATCAGCTCCTTTGTCTTGCTCACATTGAGGGAGATGTTGTTGTCCTGGCTCCACACTGCCAGTTCTCTCACCTCCTCCATATAGGCTGTCTCATCGTTGTCTGTGATCAGGCCTACCACTGTTGTGTCGTCAGCAAACTTAATGATGGTGTTGGAGTCGTGCTTGGCCACGCAGTCATGGGTGAACAGGGAGTACAGGAGGGGACTAAGCACGCACCCTGAGGGGCCCCAGTGTTGAGGATCAGCGTGGCAAATGTGTTGTTGCCTACTCTTACCACCTGGGGGCAGCCCATCAGGAATTCCAGGATATAGTTGCAGAGGGAGGTGTTTAGTCCCAGGGTCCTTAGCTTAGTGATAAGCTTTTTGGGCACTATGGTGTTGAACGCTGAGCTGTAGTCAATTTACAGCATTCTCACATAGGTCACCGGCAACGTGTTTTAGCTGAAAAACGTATAGCTTTTCATTGCTTTTGTTTAGGTGGTGTCAGAGGTGTAACTGCATTAGAGCTGCCAAATCCATGAGCGGCTGTCACTAAAACCATCCCTATATCAAACCCGCATTAGAAGTTCAGAGCAAGAAAGTGTAGGTGATATAGAAATAATGACACTCAAATTTAAAATAAATCATTTTGATTTATATCAGCCTATTCGAGGTGTAGATTACCTCACACATTCCAGTGTTCAAACTTGTAATGCGGCTGAATGATATTTCTACTAACACGACTTGGATTTGTGGATCCAATTGTGGATTTCACCTCCGACACCCCCCTTTGTTTTGCTAACACAGGTTACCACGGATGTGATTCAATCCTGCCCTCAGTCCTAATCATGTTTATTTTCAAAATTACAGGAATGTTGAAGTTCATTTCTGAAAACCAAATTTTTGGGAATCAATAGGTTTGCCTTTTTCTTCCACTTATAGTCAATTAATAATGAATTGACTGTAAGTGGAAGAAAGTGGCAAACCATGCCAACAGAACAATCTGTCCACAGGCCTTATTGAAGTTGCAATAAGGCCTGCGTCCAGTAGATGGGGTAATTTTCCCTGTGTGTGAAATTCATGTACACTGGCCCTAACCAATGATTATCTTCATCATGTACCTTAACCCTACAATCCATGTTCACTCTCCTAGGGCTCCGAGTGATGAGTCAAGTAGAGAAGTAGGTAGCGGAACAGGCCTATACCATCAGGATCTAAGTGAGGATCTTAACTGAGTGGGGGTGTGAAGTAGTGTAGCGGCACTCTCAGTGTATTCTTTTCTCAAAAACTCTTGCCTAAGAGAGCTTGGAGGTCATTCAGAAATAGGTGTGTGGTTCTGTTGTCTACAAATCAATAACATTAGAGTTCTTCTACAAGTAGTTATAAAACAAACCTTGAGGCAGCCTCATGATTTGTACTTTACAGTGTAGAATACAGCTTTGTATGTATTGATTAAGACAACACTCTTCAGTGAACAGTTATTTAGAGTGCTTAGGAGAAAATGCATTACTGAATGTAATTACAATATAAAATCAAAAGGGGGCAATATTGGGTAACACTTTATTTTTAAGGGGTCCTTATTACGTGTAACAAGAGGTGTAACAACAAATGCTTGCTACCATGCTTGTTACAAATGGTCAAGTTTCCACTAAAATCACCAATTAAGTGTTTAGTTTCTTCTCAGTTGCATCTGATTCAGTAATAACTGTCACAAGGTTGTAATCATTTGTGGACAGATGCACTGGGTGTCCGAGATTACAAAGAATGGAGGCTCAATATGCTCTAATTACCTACCTGTGAATGTGCAATCTTCAAAATCTCTACTTAATGTTTTTGCTAGCAGTTGCCCCCAAAAAGTGTACCATCTGGGTTAACTTGGTTGAGTTTACAAAAACAGATATAGGTCAACCTCACTTACTGGGGTCTACCATACGGCTGTCATCCCAGATTATAATAGAAAAATTACTTATAATTAATGTGTATGTTGCTCATTATGACAACCTGAATGAACATCCTTGCCATACAAGTGAGAGGATAAATACACAAGTACACCACAAAGTAGATGTATGCAAATGTACAATGTAATTACTAGGTGTTGCACAGGATTTAGAGAGTTAAATGATGTGTATCTGGAGGGGTACTTCCTTGTAATTATTGTGTATCTACAAAGTACGCTACCCATTCTGACAATCTAATAGTTTGCTTCTGAAAGCGCCATCCAAGTGAGAAAATAAACACACTAATATACCACCGACTGCCCGCCGTGCAGCTTTTTACTCCCATTGTTAGGGTGGAGAGACATGTATCTTGTTAGTATATCAATAATCTTGGCTAGCTAGCTAGCAAACGTTAGCTAACAACCTATGCTAAATCATACACCATAATTAATGTATCCAAAAAAGCTAAACAAATTGCATGGAAAACTTACTTTCTCTCTCCTGTGTTGATGTTTTTGATCTACCACACTTTGTTTCTTTTGCAGCAATCTTTCATGTCTGGATTTTGCACACTGACCTTTTCGACCCCATTCTTTGCACACTGTTGCATAACCTCAGTGTCACCACATGTGGATAAGTACAAGATCATCGTTATTTCGAGCATGTTGCGCAGATTGGCAGATCTTGACATGATGCCTTAATTCCTGGGATAAATAAATAATTGCACCAATGCATCCTACACAAAAGTGAGAATGTTCCTCAACAGTGAAACCCTTGCAAGGTTACATGATGGAATAACAGTTGGTTTTATGACCATTTTAAGTGCATCTATAGTATTATTCTACCAAGCTTAATAGGCTGACAATTTGACAAGCACGAATGACTCTCACAATTTTAACCATAACTTTTTATTAACGTGTCTAAACATGTTTAATTGAGTGTTAATCAAAATATATTTTATATTTGAGATTATTCAAAGTAGCCACCCTTTGCCTTGATGACAGCTTTTCAAACTCTTGGCGTTCTCTCAACCAGCTTCACCTGGAATGCTTTTCCAACAGTCTTGAAGGAGTTCCCACATATGCTAAACTTTTGACTGGTACTGTATGTTTATTAATAATGTAACTCGTAATGATCAGGAGTTTGTGGTGAGAATGCATTTTCGAGCCTCCCGGGTGGCGCAGTGGTCTAGGGCACTGCATCGCAGTGCTAACTGCGCCACCAGAGTCTCTGGGTTCGCGCCCAGGCTCTGTCGCAGCCGGCCGCGACCGGGAGGTCCGTGGGGCGACGCACAATTGGCATAGCGTCGTCCGGGGTAGGGAGGGTTTGGCCGGTAGGGATATCCTTGTCTCATCGCGCTCCAGCGACTCCTGTGGCGGGCCGGGCGCAGTGCGCGCCAACCAAGGGGGCCAGGTACACGGTGTTTCCTCCGACACATTGGTGCGGCTGGCTTCCGGGTTGGAGGCGCGCTGTGTTAAGAAGCAGTACGGCTGGTTGGGTTGTGCTTCGGAGGACGCATGGCTTTCGACCTTCGTCTCTCCCGAGCCCGTACGGGAGTTGTAGCGATGAGACAAGGTAGTAATTACTAGCGATTGGATACCACGAAAATTGGGGAGAAAATGGGATAAAAAATTAAAAAAATTAAAAAAGAGAATGCATTTTCCTCTTGTCCCATGTCGGCCACTTGATTATGTTTGCCTGTCTCTTAAAATGGTGTAGGCTAGAGACAGGGTTTTTACTGAAGAACACTCAATGACAAAGCCACCTCATTAGAAAGCCAGACTGTTGCACTTAATGGGATAGTGCGACTCTAATTTATAGTTATTGCTGCTTTCATAAATATGGTTTGTTTTATTTCAAAATAACATATAACATACAACATACAATAACATATAACATACATATAACATACATAACATATACTGGAGAGAATAGACTGCAGTGGAATTGCAAGCCGAAAGTGACTACATAAGACATTTTCCTCCATTTTCCAGTCAAGTCATGACTTTTTTTATTTTTTTTCAGATGACCTCCTGAAAGTAAACTGCGAATAAAAATAATTTATATTTACATACGTTCTATTCTATTACGTTCCAATACCATGAGGGTCCATTTTAATGTGAGAATTATATCAATACATTAATACTCTAATTCTATAGCCATAACATGTCCAGAATAATTACATTTACTCTGTCTTTGTTGTATCACTCAAGGAGAATCCATGATAGACAATTTGCTAATTCTTAATATCCATTTGAAATGTATGTTTAAATTTAAAGCAGTTAATTTAATTTAATTTGTGCTCTTCTTAACCTTTTACTGCAGTGGGATAAATAATTTCAAGAGCGGGCAGATGGCCATGGTTTCATTGCCAGGAATTGATGTCTATGGATGTCCAAATAACAACCTCTTTGAGAACATTTTGCAGATTCGTAGAATTATGTTTTTACACAATTATAGGTGGAATACAAATACATTCCAGTTTTTGTTTCCAGAGAAATGAGGATAAGATTTTGGTGATGCTACACTTTTTCTAATAATGAACCAGATTATGTTAATGTTAGTTTAAAAAAGTTTTTTTTTAAAGACAGTCACAACTGTCTCATCTTCCTGTGCAATTACAGATGGCTCCCAAAGGAAGTCTGTCTGACATAGTCATATTTCACTTGATTGTTTCTGATTTCTCCACCAATTTCTTAAATGAGTTTTGAAACCATTTACGGCTGTCTGAATATGAACATTATGTTGATCAATTGTGGGATCTGAGGAAAATATTGAAATTGAGGTGAAATGTTAGTCATTATATTGTGCATATGGAGGAAAATACCCCAATAAAGGCTCCACATGGTATACAAGTTTGATCACTCTTTTGTTGCTGACAATTTTCTTGAAATGCAGATGAGCTTTGTGATTTACATAAATTCACTGAAAATCTGCACAAACACATATTAACAGTATTGCACTTTTCATGTAGCCTACTTTTGTCCAGCTAATACCCTAATGCGGATCAAGCAACATTATAGACTAAACATTCAAACATTGCAAATATGAATGGGATAGAGCCACAATCCATTAATCAATAATGATACATTATGGTATAATGAAAAGTGTTAACAATATTTTATTTAAACTTTTTTTTTCTCTCCATAGTATTCAATCAAGCATATTTCAATTTCATACAATGTCAATAAATATCCCCTTCCCACACCCTCCCTACTTCCCTTCCCACTCATACAAAATTGATCCATAAAAAAAATATTAAGGTAAAGTTTAAAATATAGGTTAAGAGAGTAAGAAGTTTTGTACCCTGGAAGGTTTAGCTCTGAAAAATCAACAACAAAGCAAAAATAAATAAATAATAAGACAAAAATACCATTTTGCAATAAATATGACAACAAGCCAGTATTTGTTTATGAGCACATACAGTGGGGAGAACAAGTATTTGATACACTGCCGATTTTGCAGGTTTTCCTACTTACAAGCATGTAGAGATCTGTAATTTTTATCATAGGTACACTTCAACTGTGAGAGACGGAATCTAAAACAAAAATCCAGAAAATCACATTGTATGATTTTTAAGTAATTAATTTGCATTTTATTGCATGACATAAGTATTTGATACATCAGAAAAGCAGAACTTAATATTTGGTACAGAAACCTTTGTTTGCAATTACAGAGCTCATACGTTTCCTGTTGTTCTTGACCAGGTTTGCACACACTGCAGCAAGGATTTTGGCCCACTCCTCCATACAGACTTTCTCCAGATCCTTCAGGTTTCGGGGCTATCGCTGGGCAATACAGACTTTCAACTCCCTCCAAAGATTTTCTATTGGGTTCAGGTCTGGAGACTGGCTAGGCCACTCCAGGACCTTGAGATGCTTCTTACGGAGCCATTCCTTAGTTGCCCTGGCTGTGTGTTTCGGGTCGTTGTCATGCTGGAAGACCCAGCCACGACCCAGCTTCAATGCTCTTACTGAGGGAAGAAGGTTGTTGGCCAAGATCTCGCAATACATGGCCCCATCCATCCTCAATACGGTGCAGTCATCCTGTCCCCTTTGCAGAAAAGCATCCCCAAAGAATGATGTTTCCACCTCCATGCTTCACGGTTGGGATGGTGTTCTTGGGGTTGTACTCATCCTTCTTCTTCCTCCAAACACGGCGAGTGGAGTTTAGACCAAAAAGCTCTATTTTTGTCTCATCAGACCACATGACCTTCTCCCATTCCTCCTCTGGATCATCCAGATGGTCATTGGCAAACTTCAGATGGGCCTGGACATGCACTGGCTTGAGCAAGGGGACCTTGCGTGCGCTGCAGGATTTCAATCCATGACGGTGTAGTGTGTTACTAATGGTTTTCTTTGAGACTGTGGTCCCAGCTCTCTTCAGGTCATTGACCAGGTCCTGCCGTGTAGTTCTGGGCTGATCCCTCACCTTCCTCATGATCATTGATGCCCCACGAGGTGAGATCTTGCATGGAGCCCCAGACCGAGGGTGATTGACCGTCATCTTGAACTTCTTCCATTTTCTAATAATTGCGCCAACAGTTGTTGCCTTCTCACCAAGCTGCTTGCCTATTGTCCTGTAGCCCATCCCAGCCTTGTGCAGGTCTACAATTGTATCCCTGATGTCCTTACACAGCTCTCTGGTCTTGGCCATTGTGGAGAGGTTAGAATCTGTTTGATTGAGTGTGTGGACAGGTGTCTTTTATACAGGTAACGAGTTCAAACAGGTGCAGTTAATACAGGTAATGAGTGGAGAACAGTAGGGCTTATTAACGAAAAACTAACAGGTCTGTGAGAGCTGGAATTCTTACTGGTTGGTAGGTGATCAAATACTTATGTCATGCAATAAAATTTAAATTAATTACTTAAAACTCATACAATGTGATTTTCTGGATTTTTGTTTTAGATTCCGTCTCTCACAGTTGAAGTGTACCTATGATAAAAATTCCAGACCTCTACATCATTTATATGTAGGAAATCCTGCAAAATCGGCAGTGTATCAAATACTTGTTCTCCCCACTGTACAAAACACATTTAGTGAATATATTATAAATCATAAGGTATTACAATTATGGCTTCAATACTTGATCGTTTGCTGTCAATTGTTTAAGTGAATGCAGTTGTGCAGCCCAATAATACATCTCATTATGAGGTAGTCCAAGACATCCAGCTTTATATGTTAAGTGCAAAGCAGTCACTATGACTCTTGAGGTCTTTCCATTCCAAATAAAATTGGATAGAATTGAAACTGGCAAGGCCAGGAAAAAATACATAAACCTTGGTAATACTACACTATACAGTGCCTACGTTGCTGTAACGAACGTCGTCGGGAGAAGGAGAAGAGGACCAAGTGTGGTAAGTGTTCATATTACCTTTAATAAAATACGAAACACTTGACGAAATAACAAAAACGACAAACGAACAGTCCTGTAAGGTGATGACACAAAAAACAGAAAACAACCACCCACAAACACAGGTGGGAACAGGCTAAGTAAGTATGGTTCTCAATTAGAGACAACGATAAACGGCTGCCTCTGAATGGGAACCATACCAGGCCAAACACATAGAAATACAAAACAAGGACAACATAGAACACCAGACATAGAATGCCAACCCAAACTCACGCCCTGACCAACCAAAATAGAGACATAAAAAGGATCTCTACAGTCAGGGCGTGACAGTTACAGCCTTATTCTAAAATGGATTAAATAAATAAAATCCTCAGAAATCTACACACAATACCCCATAATGACAAAATGAAAAAAAAAATATGAAAATAAAAACAGAAATACCTTATTTACATAATTATTCAGACCCTTTGCAATGAGACTCGAAATTGAGCTCAGGTGCATCCTGTTCCATTCATCATCCTTGAGATGTTTCTACAACTTGATTGGAGTCCACCTGTGGTGATATGCAACTTGTCAGGGAAGTTAGGAACCAATATACACAGGCAGTTAGGAAAGCAAAGGCTAGCTTTTTCAAACAGAAATTTGCATCCTGTAGTACAAACTCAAAAAAGTTCTGAGACACTGTAAGCTAGAGAGGGAGGTAAGAGTCTCCAGCTTCAGAGATTTTTGCAATTCGTTCCAGTCATTGGTAGCAGAGAACTGCAAGGAAAAGCGGCCAAAGTAAGTGTTGACTTTGGGGATGACCAGTGCAATATACCTGCTGGAGCGAATGCTACGGGTGGGTGTTGCTATGGCGACCAGTGAGCTGAGATAAGGCGGGGCTTTACCTAGCATAGACTTATAGATGACCTGGAGCCAGTGGGTTCAGCGACGGATATTTAGTGAGGGCCAGCCATCGAGAGCATACATGTCACAGTGGTGGGTAGTATATGGGGCTTTGGTGATAAAACGGATGGCACTGTGATAGACTACATCCAATTTCCTGAGTAGAGTGTTGAGGGCTATTTTGTAAATGACATCGCTGAAGTCAAGGATCGGTAGCATAGTCAGTTTTACGAGGGTATGTTTTGCAGCATGAGTGAAGGAGGCTTTGTTGCGAAATAGGAAGCCGATTCTAGATTTAATTTTGGATTGCAGATGCTTAATGTGAGTCTGGAAGGAGAGTTTACAGCCTAACCAGACACCTAGGTATTTGTAGTTGTCCACATATTCTAGGTCAGGACAGTCCAGAGTAGTGTTAGTAGGGTGGGAGGGTGCGGGCAGCAATCGGTTAAAGAACATGCACTTAGTTTTACTAGAATTTAAAAGCAGTTGGAGGCCACGGAAAGAGTGTTGTATGGCGTCAAAGCTTGTTTCGAGGTTTGTTAGCACAGTGTCCAAAGAAGGTCCAGATATATACAGAATGGTGTCGTCTGCGTAGAGGTGGATCAGAGAATCACCAGCAGCAAGAGCGACATCATTGACGTATACAGAGAAAAGAGTCGGCCTGAGAATTTAGTCCTGTGGCACCCCCATAGAGACTGCCAGAGGTGTAGTTGGTGAACCAGGCGAGGCAGTCATTTGAGAAACCAAGGCTGTTGAGTCTTCCGATAAGAATGCGGTGATTGACAGAGTCAAAAGCCTTGGCCAGGTCGATGAAGACGGCTGCACAGTACTGTCTTTTATCGATGGCGGTTATGATATCGGTTAGGACCTTGAGCGTGGCTGAGGTGCACCCATGACCAGCTCGGAAACCAGATTGCATAGTGGAGAAGGTACGGTGGGATTCGAATATAAGGTCCCTATAAGGTCTGTATAAGGTCCAACAGTTGACAGTGCATGTCAGAGCAAAAACCAAGCTATGAGGTTGAAGGAATTGTCCGTAGAGATCTGAGACAGGATTGTGTCGAGACAGAGTTCTGGGGAAGGGTACCAACAAAAATCATGCAGCAAATCAAATCAAAGCAAATCAAATTTTATTAGTCACATACACATGGTTAGCAGATGTTAATGCGAGTGTAGCGAAATGCTTGTGCTTCTAGTTCCGACAATGCAGTAATAACCAACAAGTAATCTAACCTAACAATTCCACAACTACTACCTTATACACACACAAGTGTAAAGGGATAAAGAATATGTACATAAAGATATATGAATGAGTGGTGGTACAGAACGGCATAGGCAAGATGCAGTAGATGGTATAGAGTACGGTATATACATATGAGATGAGTACTGTAGGGTATGCAAACATAAAGTGGCATAGTTTAAAGTGGCTAGTGGTACATGTATTACATAAAGATGGCAAGATGCAGTAGATGATATAGAGTACAGTATATACATATGAGATGGGTAATGTAGGGTATGTAAACATTATATTAAGTGGCATTGTTTAAAGTGGCTAGTGGTACATTTTTACATAATTTCCATCAATTCCCATTTTTAAAGTGGCTGGAGTTGAGTCAGTATGTTGGCAGCGGCCGCTAAATGTTAGTGGTGGCTGTTTAACAGTCTGATGGCCTTGAGATAGAAGCTGTTTTTCAGTCTCTCGGTTCCTGCTTTGATGCACCTGTACTGACCTCGCCTTCTGGATGATAGCGGGGTGAACAGGCAGTGGCTTGGGTGGTTGTTGTCCTTGATGATCTTTATGGCCTTCCTGTGACATCGGGTGGTGTAGGTGTCCTGGAGGGCAGGTAGTTTGCCCCCGGTGATGCGTTCTGCAGACCTCACTACCCTCTGGAGAGCCTTACGGTTGTGGGCGGAGCAGTTGCCGTACCAGGCGGTGATACAGCCCGACAGGATGCTCTCGATTGTGCATCTGTAGAAGTTTGTGAGTGCTTTTGGTGACAAGCCGAATTTCTTCAGCCTCCTGAGGTTGAAGAGGCGCTGCTGCGCCTTCTTCACGACGCTGTCTGTGTGGGTGGACCAATTCAGTTTGTCCGTGATGTGTACACCGAGGAACTTAAAACTTTCCACCTTCTCCACTACTGACCCGTCGATGTAGATAGGGGGGTGCTCCCTCTGCTGTTTCCTGAAGTCCACAATCATCTCCTTTGTTTTGTTGACGTTGAGTGTGAGGTTATTTTCCTGACACCACACTCCGAGGGCCCTCACCTCCTCCCTGTAGGCCGTCTCGTCGTTGTTGGTAATCAAGCCTACCACTGTAGTGTCATCCGCAAACTTGATGATTGAGTTGGAGGCGTGGATGGCCACGCAGTCGTGGGTGAACAGGGAGTACAGGAGAGGGCTCAGAACGCACCCTTGTGGGGCCCCAGTGTTGAGGATCAGCGGGTTGGAGATGTTGTTACCTACCCTCACCACCTGGGGGCGGCCCGTCAGGAAGTCCAGGACCCAGTTGCACAGGGCGGGGTCGAGACCCAGGGTCTCGAGCTTGATGACGAGTTTGGAGGGTACTATGGTGTTAAATGCTGAGCTGTAATCGATGAACAGCATTCTCACATGGGTATTCCTCTTGTCCAGATGGGTTAAGGCAGTGTGCAGTGTGGTTGCGATTGCGTCGTCTGTGGACCTATTGGGTCGGTAAGCAAATTGGAGTGGGTCTAGGGTGTCCGGTAGGGTGGAGGTGATATGGTCCTTGACTAGTCTCTCAAAGCACTTCATGATGACGGAAGTGAGTGCTACGGGGCGGTAGTCGTTTAGCTCAGTTACCTTAGCTTTCTTGGGAACAGGAACAATGGTGGCCCTCTTGAAGCATGTGGGAACAGCAGACTGGGATAAGGATTGATTGAAGATGTCCGTAAACACACCAGCCAGCTGGTCTGCGCATGCTCTGAGGACGCGGCTGGGAATGCCGTCTGGGCCTGCAGCCTTGCGAGGGTTAACACGTTTAAATGTTTTACTCACCTCGGCTGCAGTGAAGGAGAGCCCGCAGGTTTTGGTAGGGGGCCGTGTCAGTGGCACTGTATTGTCCTCAAAGCGGGCAAAAAAGTTGTTTAGCCTGTCTGGGAGCAAGACATCCTGGTCCGCGACGGGGCTGGTTTTCTTTTTGTAATCCGTGATTGACTGTAGACCCTGCCACATACCTCTTGTGTCTGAGCTGTTGAATTGCGACTCGATTTTGTCTCTGTACTGGGACTTAGCCTGTTTGATTGCCTTGCGGAGAGAATAGCTACACTGTTTGTATTCGGTCATGCTTCCGGTCACCTTGCCCTGGTTAAAAGCAGTGGTTCGCGCTTTCAGTTTCACGCGAATGCTGCCGTCAATCCACGGTTTCTGGTTTGGGAATGTTTTAATCGTTGCTGTGGGTACGACATCGTCAATGCACTTCCTAATGAACTCGCTCACCGAATCAGCATATTCGTCAATATTGTTGTTGGACGCAATGCGGAACATATTCCAATCCGCGTGATCGAAGCAGTCTTGAAGCGTGGAATCAGATTGGTCGGACCAGCGTTGAACAGACCTGAGCGCGGGAGCTTGTTGTTTTAGTTTCTGTTTGTAGGCTGGAATCAACAAAATGGAGTCGTGGTCAGCTTTTCCGAAAGGGGGGCGGGGGAGGGCCTTATATGCGTCGCGGAAATTAGTATAACAATGATCTAGAGTTTTTCCAGCCCTGGTAGCACAATCGATGTGCTGATAGAATTTAGGGAGTTTTGTTTTTAGATTAGCCTTGTTAAAATCCCCAGCTACGATGAATGCAGCCTCAGGGTGTGTGGTTTCCAGTTTACAAAGAGTCAGATAAATTTCGTTCAGGGCCATCGATGTGTCTGCTTGGGGGGGAATATATACGGCTGTGATTATGATCGAAGAGAATTCCCTTGGTAGATAATGCGGTCGACATTTGATTGTGAGGAGTTCTAGATCAGGTGAACAGAATGACTTGAGTTCCTGTGTGTTGTTATGTTGATCACACCACGTCTCGTTAATCATAAGGCATACCCCCCCGCCCCTCTTCTTACCAGAAAGATGTTTGTTTCTGTCGGCGCGATGCATGAAGAAACCAGCTGGCTGCACCGACTCCGTTAGCGTCTCTTGAGTTAGCCATGTTTCCGTGAAGCAGAGCACGTTGCAATCCCTGATGTCTCTCTGGAATGCTACCCGTGCTCGGATTTCATCAACCTTATTGTCAAGAGACTGGACATTGGCGAGTAGTATGCTAGGGAGTGGAGCGCGATGTGCCCGTCTCCGAAGCCTGACCAAGAGACCGCTACGTTTGCCCCGTTTACGGCGTGGCATAGGGTCCCCGGCTGGGATCAGATCCATTGTATTGGGTGGAAGGCAAAACACTGGATCCGTTTCGGGAAAGTCATATTCCTGGTTATAACGATGGTGAGTTGACGTTAATCGTATATTCAGTAGTTCCTCCCGACTGTATGTAATGAAACCTAAGATTACCTGGGGTACCGATGTAAGAAATAACACATAAAAAAACAAAATACTGCATATTTTCCAAGGAACGCGAAGCGAGGCGGCCATCTCGGTCGGCGCCATCTTAGTGTTGCATTGAAGGTCCCCAAGAACACAGTGGCCTCCATCATTCTTAAATGGAGGAAGTTTGTAACCACCAAGACTCTTCCAAGAGCTGCTTACCAAGCCAAACTGGGGAGTAAGCAATTGGGGAGTAGGGCCTTGGTCAGGGAGGTGACCAAGGACACTATGGTCACTCTGACAGATCTACAGAGTTCCTCTGTTGAGATTGGAGAACCTTTCCTGAAGGACAACCATTTCTGCAGCACTCCACCAATCTGGCCTTTATGGCAGTGGCCAGATGGAAACCACCCCTCAGTAAAAGGCACATTAGAGCCTGCTTGGAGTTTGCCATAAGGCACCTAAAGGACTCTCAGATCACGAGAAACAAGATTCTCTGGTCTGATGAAACCCAGATTGAACTCTTTGGCCTGAATGCCAAGTGTCACGTCTGGAGGAAACCTGACACCATCCCTACAGTGAAGCACGTTCGTGGCAGCATCATGCTGTGGGGATGTTTTTCAGCGGCAGGGACTGGGAGACTAGTCAGGATCGAGAAATCCTTGAAGAAAACCTCAGACTGGGGCAAAGGTCCACCTTCCAACAAGTAATTTTCTACAGTACCATTAGCCTGTAATCTTAATCTAGATTTACCTTGTGAAATACTGGAAAAGGATTTCAGGATTTTATCTATCTCAATTAGTTTGATAAAACCCAAAGTTTGGAAACACCTACTTATTCAAGGGTTTTTCTTTATTTGGACTATTTTCTACAATGTAGAATAATATTCATATAATCAAAACTCTGAATTAACACATATGGAATCAAGTAGTAACCAAAAATGTGTTGAACAAATCAAAATATATTTTGGATTTTACATTCTTGAATGTATCCACCCTTTGCCTTGATGACAGCTTTACACACTCTTGGCATTCTCTCAACCAGCTTCATGAGGAATGTTTTTCCAAAAGTCTTGAAGGAGTTCCAACATATGCTGAGCACTTGTTCTCTGCTTTTCCTTCACTCTGCGGTCCAACTCATCCCAAACCATCTCAATTGGGTTGAGGTCGGGTGATTGTGGAGGCCACGTCATCTGATGCAACACTCCATCTCTCTCCTTCTTGGTCAAATAAACCTTACACAGCCTGGAGGTGTGTTGGGTCTTTGTCCTGTTGAAATACAAATGATAGTCCCACTAAGCGCAAACCAGATGGGATGGCGTATTGCTGCAGAATGCTGTGGTAGCCATGCTAGTTTGCTTTGAAGTCTAAATAAATCACAGACAGTGTCACCAGCAAAACACCCTCACACCATTACACCTACTCCTCCATGCTTCACGGTGGGAACCATACATGCAGAGATCATTCGTTCAACTACTCTGCGTCTCACAAAGACACGGCAGTTGTAGCCAAAAATTTCAAATTTGGACTCATCAGACCAAAGGACAGATTTCCACCGGTCGATTGTCCATTGCTCGTGTTTTTCTTGACCCAAGCAAGTCTCTTCTTATTATTGATGTTCTTTAGTAGTGGTTTCTTTGCAGCAATTTGACCATGAAGTTCTGATTGAAGCAGTCTCCTCTGAACAGTTGATGTGTCTGTTACTTGAACTCTGTGAATAATTTATTTGGGCTAAAATCTGAGGTGCAGTTAACTCTAATGAACTTATCCTCTGCAGCAGAGGTAACTCTGGGTCTTCTTTTCCTGTCACGGTCCTCATGAGAGCCAGTTTCATCAAAGCGCTTGGATTTTATGACTGCACTTGAAGAAACTTTCAAAGTTCTTGAAATTTTCCAGATTGACTGACCTTCATGTCTTAAAGTAATGATGCACTGCCATTTCTCTTTTCTTATTTGAAATAATCTTCCCTTGGTCTTGTACCAAATAGGGCTATCTTCAGTATACCACCCCTACCTTGTCACAACACAACTGATTGGCTCAAACACTTTAAGAGAGAAATAAATTCTTGTAACGAGGCACACCTGTTAATTGAAACGCATTCCAGGTGACTACCTCATGAACCGGGTTGAGAGAATGCCAAGAGTGTGCAAAGCTGTCATCAAGGTAAAGGATGTCTACTTTGAAGAATGTGAACTATAAAATATATTTTGATTTGTTTAACACTTTTTTGGTTACTACATGATTCCATATGTGTTATTTCATAATTTTGATGTATTCACTATTATTCTTCAATGTAGAAAATAGTAAGAATAAAGAAAAACCTGGAATGAGTAGTTGTGTCCAAACTTTTAACTGGTACAGTAAGTCAACAAGGTTGTCTGGTCAAGTTGAATTAAGCAAGTCCGTCAATATTTGACCATGGTTTTCATTTTATTGAATATATATTTTTGCTTTGAGATATCCAATAGGGACGACATTATCCAAAGATGTAAGACTAGAGAGTCATGTAAGCCTAGTTCTAAAAGCATTGTATGTAAGCTGTCAGAGAGAAAACATTCAGTATAATATCATATCTTTACTAGATGAAAGCTGGTGATGATAACTAACTGCTCTCAATGTAAATCCTCTTTATCACAGAGAGGATGGTACATGTTTTATGACTTAATATACAGTCACCTACAAAAATGTTGCCATCCTTGATAAAGATGAGCAAAAAAGATTGTATAAAATATACAACCCAAATAACGAGCTATGTTGTATAAAAAAATACCAAAAAATCTTGTTGCCTCTGCAAGGAGGCTGAAACTTGGCGGCAAGTGAATCTTCCAGCAAGACAATGACCCCAATCACACATCAAATTCCACAAATAAATTGTTAATTGACCCCATTGAAAACCTGTGGTTTTAATTGAATAGGGCAGTCTATAAGCGCAGACTGAAATATATCAAGGATCTGGGAAGATTCTGGAGGAATAGTCTAAGATCCACTCCAATCTTTCATCTCATAAAGCGTTATAGAAAAAGGCTAAGTGCCGTTTTCCTCGCATGGGGAGGGTGCACAAAGTATTTAAACCTGGTGGCAATAGTTTTGACACCTATCTTTTTGAGAGTTTTGTTTATTATCTGAGCAATTGTATTAGAATGAAATGATATAATAATAAAAACATAGTATTTGTATGATCAATTTTATACAGTGTTTTTTGCTCAACTTTATCAAGGGTTTACCAATAATTTTCGAGGTGACTGTATGTCCGGACAGAATTCAAATGGACATGTTTGGGCTACTACATGCATATTCAAGAATATCTTGAAATGTTAAAGAATGAGAATGAAAAAGGGAAGTAGGAACACAATTACAATTCCCTTGAAGGTCTTGTTTTAGGGCTGTGTTAAAATTAACATGTTTGGGCTACCACATGCATATTTAAATATATGAAATGTGAAAGAATAATGAGGATGAAAGAGGGTAGAAGGAACACAATAATTCTTCACAGGCATTTGCATTTGCGTGTGTGTGTGAGGGGGATTGTTTGGATGCCGATAGGGTTCAATTAATTTTAACTGACCCCTTTTCTCTTTCAATTACGTTCCACATTAAGAATGCACTCAACAGAGAAAATAAGGGCTGTTGCAGATAGAAACTGTGGATAAGTCTGCCTGTCTGTGTTTTATAAACGCATACAATATTATGTAAACCAATGGCTATCTACTTGATGAGTGTATTTTATTTATTTATTTCACGATGATTTAACCAGGTAGGCTAGTTGAGAACAAGTTCTCATGTATAACTGCGACCTGGCCAAGATAAAGCAAAGCAGTGCGACACAAACAACAACACAGAGTTGCACATGGAATAAACAAACATACAGTCAATAATACAATAGAGAAAGTATATATACTGTAACGTCCTGACCAGAGTTCTTATGTGTTTTGCTTGTTTAGTGTTGGTCAGGACGTGAGCTGGGTGGGAATTCTATGTTGTGTGTCTAGTTTGTCTGTTTCTGTGTCCAGTCTAATATGGTTCTCAATCAGAGCACGTGCAGCGGGTGGGGGCTGCTATAGTGACCAGTGAGCTGAGATAAGGTGGGGCTTTACCTAGCAAAGACTTATAGATGACCTGGAGCCAGTGGGTTCTGCGAAGTATATGGAGCGAGGGCCAAACAACGAGAGCATACAGGTTGCAGTGGTGGGTAGTATATGGGGCTTTTGTGACAAAACGGATGGCACTGTGATAGACTGCATCCAATTTTCTGAGTAGAGTGTTGGAGGCTATTTTGTAAATGACGTCGTCAAAGTCGAGGATCAGTAGGATAGTCAGTTTTACGGGGGTATGTTTTGCAGCATGAGTGAAGGACGAATTGTTGCAAAATAGGAAGCCGATTCTAGATTTAATTTTAGATTGGAGATGCTTAATGTGAGTCTGGAAGGAGAGTTTACAGTCTAACCAGACACCTAAGTATTTGTAGTTGTTCACATATTCTAAGTCAGAACCGTCCAGAGTAGTGATGCTGGACGGGCAGGTAGGTGTGAGCAGCGATCGGTTGAAGTGCATGCACTTAGTTTTGCTTTCATTTAAGAGTAGTTGGAGGCCACGGAAGGAGAGTTGTATGGCATTGAAGGTCGTCTGGAGGTTAGTTAACACAATGTCCAAAGAAGGCCCAGAAGTATACAGAATGGTGTCGTCTGCGTAGAGGTGGACCCGAGAATCACTAGCAGCAAGAGCGACATCATTGATGTATACAGAGAAAAGAGTCGGCCCGAGGATTGAACCCTGTGGCACCCCATAGAGACTGCCAGATGTCCGGACAACAGGCCCTCCGATTTGACACACTGAACTCTGTCAGAAAAGTAGTTGGTGAACCAGGCGAGGCAGTCATTTGAGAAACCAAGGCTGTTGAGTTTGCCGATAAGAATATGGTGATTGACAGAGTCGAAAGCCTTGGCCAGGTCGATGAAGACAGCTGCACAGTAATGTCTCTTATCGACGGTGGTTATGATATCGTTTAGGACCTTGAGCGTGGCTGAGGTGCACCTGTGACCAGCTCGGAAACCAGATTGCATAGCGGAGAAGGTACGTTGAGATTCGAAATGGTTGGTGAACTGTTTGTTAATAACTTGGCTTTCAAAGACTTTAGAAAGGCAGGGTAGGATAGATATAGGTCTGTAGCAGTTTGGGTCTAGAGTGTCTCCCCCTTTGAAGAGGGAGATGACCGTGGCAGCTATCCAATCTTTGGGGATCTCAGACGATACGAAAGAGAGGTTGAACAAGCTAGTAATAGGGGTCAACAATGTCGGCGGATAATTTTAGGAAACGAGGGTCCAGATTGTCTAGCTTGGCTGATTTGTAGGGATAAAGTTTTTGCAGCTCTTTCAGAACATCAGCTGTCTGGATTTGGGTGAAGGTGAAATGGGGGAGGCTTGGGCATGTTGCAGTGAGGGGTGCATGGCTGTTGACCGGGGTAGGGGTAGCCAGGTGGAAAGCATGGCCAGCCATAGACAAATGCTTATTGAAATTCTCAATTCTTGCGGATTTATCAGTGGTGATAGTGTTTCCTAGCCACAGTGCAGTGGGCAGCTGGGAGGAGGTGGTCTTATTCTCCATGGAATTTACAGTGTCCCAGAACTTTTTGGAGTTAGTGTTACAGGATGCAAATTTCTGTTTGAAAAAGCTAGCCTTTGCTTGCCTAACTGCCTATGTATATTGGTTCCTAACTTCCCTGAAAAGTTGCATATCGCGGGGGCTATTTGATGCTAATGCAGTACGCCACAGGATGTTTTTTGTGCTGGTCAATGGCAGTCAGGTCTGGAGTGAACCAAGGGCTATATCTGTTCCTGGCTCTAAATTTCTTGAATGGGGCATGCTTATTTAAGATGGTGAGGAAAGCACTTTTAAGAACAACCAGGCATCCTCTGACGGAATGAGGTCAATATCCTTCCAGGATACCCGGGCCAGATCGATTAGAAAGGCCTGCTCGCTGAAGTGTTTAAGGGAGCGTTTGACAGTGATGAGGGGTGGTCGCTTGATCGCAGACCCATTACGTACGCAGGCAATGAGGCAGTGATTGCTGACATCCTGGTTGAAGACAGCAGAGGTGTATTTGGAGGGCAGGTTGGTTAGGATGATATCTATGAGGGTGCCCTTGTTTATGGATTTGGGGTTGTACCTGGTGGGTTCATTGATAGCTTGTGTGAGATTGAGAGCATCAAGCTTAGATTGTAGGAATACAGTGAGAGCGCCTGGGGAATGGGAGTGGAGCTAGGCACTGTAGGGCCTGGATTAACCTCCACATCACCAGAGTAACAGAGGAGGAGTAGGATAAGGGTACGGCTAAAGGCTAAAAGAACTGGACGTCTAGTACGTTCAGAACAGAGAGTAAAAGGAGCAGATTTCTGTGCACGGTGGAATAGATTCAAGGCATAATATACAGATAAGGGTATGGTAGGATGTGAATAGAGTGGGGGTAAACCTGTGCATAGAGTGACGATGAAAGACATATTGTCTATAGAAATACCATTTAAACCAGGTGATGTCACCGCATGTGTGGGAGGTGGAACTATAGTGTTAACTAAGGCGTATTGAGCAGGGCTAGAGGCTCTATAGTGAAATAAGGTAAGAATTACTAACCAAAACAGCAATGGACAAGGCATATTGACGTTAGGGAGAGGCATGCGTAGCCGAGTGATTATAGGAGTACAGTGAGTGGCTTCAGGCAGCTAGCGGGCCGGGGATGGCAAGCTAGCAGAAGGGCCTTTGAGGGACGTCGCGACGGAATGAAAGTCTGTTGTGGCCCCCTCGTGCAGTTACGTCGGCAGACGGATCAGCAGGGCTCCGTGTGGTAAACCAGGCCAATTGACAACATAGGTATAGTGGCCAAAGAATTTGTCCGATGGGCATCTTAAGCAAACAGTCCGATGTGCTCTAGACAGTTAACGGGCCGAGAATAGGCATTCAAGGGCTGTCGCGATGGAGGAGCCAGTTGAGAGACCCCTCGGGCGAATCACGTCGGTAGTCCAGTCGTGATGGGTCGGTGGCTGTCCAGCCCAGTCGGCAAAATAGGTATTAAAGCCCAAGGAGTGGCTGATGGACCTCTACGGCTAGCCGGGAGATGGGCCTAGCAGATGGGCCTAGCAAGGCTAGCTCCAGGCTAATTGGTTCTTGCTTTGGGACAGAGACGTTAGCCAGAGTGGCCACTCGGATATTAGCTAGCTAGCTGCGATGATCCAGGTGGGGTGAAAAAAGGTTCAGAGCTTGCGGTAAGAATCCGGAGATATGGAGAAAAATAAGTACAATTTGCTCTGGTTTGAGTCGCGCTGTGTAGACTGGCGAGAGTTGTCCGGGATAAATGTAGCTGATGACCGCTAGCAGTGGCTAGCTGACTACTAGCTGGTAGCTAGTTAGCTGGCTGGCTTCTGTTGGGGGTTTAGGTTCAGAGGACAGATCAGCAGGGCTCCGTGTGGTAAACCAGGCCAAGTTGCCAGAGAATTTGTCTGAAGGGCCTCTTAAGCTAACAGTCCGATGTGCTCTAGATAGCTAGCGGGCCGCGGCTAGCAGGCTAACGGTGGGCATTCAGGGGACGTCGCAACGGAGGAGCCAGTTGAAAAATCCCCCTCGGGCAGAATTACTTTGGTAGTCCGGTCCAATTGGCGAAATAGGTATTGTAGCCCAAGGAGTGGCTGATGGGCTTCTTCAGCTAGCCGGGAGATGGGCCTAGCAGATGGGCCTAGCAATGGCTAACTGACTACTAGCTAGTAGCCAGTTAGCTGGCTAGCTTTTGATGGGGGTTCTGGTTCTTAAGTTAAAAAATTGCGGATCCGTACCACATTGGGTAAGGCGGGTTGCAGGAGAGTATGTTCAGTCCGTAGATGGAAAATGATATTAAAATATATACGAGGTATATACGAAAAAACAAAGAAAAACGATATTTACACGGGACAAGACAAAACACACGTCCGACTGCTACGCCATCTTGGAAAATGATAGGTTTTGGACTCCATAAACACACACAATATTATGTAAACCAATGGCTATCCACTTGATAAGCGTAGAGGTTTTGGCCCCCATAAACACACAAAATATTATATAAACCATTGGCTATCCACAAGATACAGTGGTGCAAAAAAGTATTTAGTCAGCCACCAATTGTGCAAGTTCTCCCACTTAAAAAGATGAGAGAGGCCTATAATTTTCATCATAGGTACACTTCAACTATGACCGACAAAATTAGAAAAAAAATTCAGAAAATCACATTGTAGGACTTTTAATGAATTTATTTGCAAATTATGGTGGAAAATAATTATTTGGTCACCTACAAACAAGCAAGATTTCTGGCTCTCACAGACCTGTAACTTCTTCTTTAAGAGGCTCCTCTGTCCTCCACTCGTTACCTGTATTAATAGCACCTGTTTGAACTTGTTATCAGTATAAAAGACACCTGTCCACAACCTCAAACAGTCACACTCCAAACTCCACTATGGCCAAAACCAAAGAGCTGTCAAAGGACACCAGAAACAAAATTGTAGACCTGCACCAGGCTGGGAAGACTGAATCTGCAATAGGTAAGCAGCTTGGTTTGAAGAAATCAACTGTGGGAGCAATTATTAGGAAATGGAAGACATACAAGACCACTGATAATCTCCCTCGATCTGGGGCTCCACGCAAGACCTCACCCCGTGGGGTCAAAATGATTACAAGAACGGTGAGCAAAAATCCCAGAACCACACAGGGGGACCTAGTGAATGACCTGCAGAGAGCTGGGACCAAAGTAACAAAGCCTACCATCAGTAACACACTACGCCGCCAGGGACTCAAATCCTGCAGTGCCAGACGTGTCCCCCTGCTTAAGCCAGTACATGTCCAGGCCCGTCTGAAGTTTGCTAGAGAGCATTTGGATGATCCAGAAGAAGATTGGGAGAATGTCATATGGTCAGATGAAACCAAAATATAACTTTTTGGTAAAAACTCAAGTCGTCGTGTTTGGAGGACAAAGAATGCTGAGTTGCATCCAAAGAACACCATACCTACTGTGAAGCATGGGGGTGGAAACATCATGCTTTGGGGCTGTTTTTCTGCAAAGGGACCAGGACGACTGATCCGTGTAAAGGAAAGAATGAATGGGGCCATGTATCGTGAGATTTTGAGTGAAAACCTCCTTCCATCAGCAAGGGCATTGAAGATGAAACGTGGCTGGGTCTTTCAGCATGACAATGATCCCAAACACACCGCCCGGGCAACGAAGGAGTGGCTTCGTAAGAAGCATTTCAAGGTCCTGGAGTGGCCTAGCCAGTCTCCAGATCTCAACCCCATAGAAATTCGTTGGAGTTGAAAGTCCATGTTGCCCAGCAACAGCCCCAAAACATCACTACTCTAGAGGAGATCTGCATGGAGGAATGGGCCAGAATACCAGCAACAGTGTGTGAAAACCTTGTGAAGACTTACAGAAAACGTTTGACCTCTGTCATTGCCAACAAATGTTATTTAACAAAGTATTGAGATAAACTTTTGTTATTGACCAAATACTTATTTTCCACCATAATTTGCAAATAAATTTATAAAACATCCTACAATGTGATTTTCTGGATTTTTTTTCTCATTTTGTCTGTCATAGTTGAAGTGTACCTATGATGAAAATTACAGGCCTCTCATCTTTTTAAGTGGGAGAACTTGCACAATTGGTGGCTGACTAAATACTTTTTTGCCCCACTGTAAGTGTGGAGATTTTGGCCTCCATAAACATACAAAATATTGCAATTAACAATAAAAGACAAACCCACTGGGAAAAGACATCAAATCCTACATACATTTCCATCCTGCTCCATGTCATTGAAGGCATTTCAAGGAAATTGTTTGTCTTCGACAAACATGGACACATAATGAAACTTCAATAAGGCAATCAATGTCACATTGTCTTTGACTTGCACATCGCCACTCTGCCTGGGTTTCAAATAGGAATCAATGATTTCCAATCAAGGTTATCCCTGAAACAAGGCGTTGTACAACAAATCATTATTTCAGACATGCAACACCTTCTCTCCAAACATTAGGATCAAATTAATGTATGGGTACATTCTACACATGGCTTTATACAAACATTTATAAACATTCAGGAATATCCCCCATATAGGTAGAGTAGTGGTTGGTGAGGCGAGCCAGCAACCGGAGGGTTGCCAGTTCGAATCCTGGGTCTGACTGGAATAATCTGGCGGAAAGTGAGCTGGCAACCGGAGGGTTGCTGGTATCAAATCCTAAATACCATTGCCTGCCGTTATGCCTTTGAGTGTGGCAGCCCCCTTCTCCAACCTGTACATGTATGTGTGTCTTTCTGAGGGGTTAAGATAAAGTGGAAGATCAAATCAAATTTTATTTGTCACATACACATGGTTAGCAGATGTTAATGCGAGTGTAGCGAAATGCTTGTAGTTCCGACAATGCAGTAATAACCAACGAGTAATCTAACCTAACAATTTCACAACAGCTACCTTATACACACAAGTATAAAGGGATGAAGAATATGTACATAAAGATATATGAATGAGTGATGGTACAGAACGGCATAGGCAAGATGCAGTAGATGGTATAGAGTACAGTATATACATATGAGATGAGTAATGTAGGGTATGTAAACATTATATTAAGTGGCATTGTTTAAAGTGGCTAGTGATACATGTATTACATAAAGATGGCAAGATGTAGTATATGGTATAGAGTACAGTATATACATATGAGATGCGTAATGTAGGGTATGTCAACATTATATTAAGTGGCATTGTTTTAAAGTGGCTAGTAAAACATGTTTTACATGTATGAGAGCAGCCACTCAATGTTAGTGGTAGCTGTTTAACAGTCTGATGGCCTTGAGATAGAAGCTGTTTTTCAGTCTCTCGGTCCCTGCTTTGATGCACCTGTACTGACCTCGCCTTCTGGATGATAGCGGGGTGAACAGGCAGTGGCTCGGGTGGTTGTTGTCCTTGACGATCTTTATGGCCTTCCTGTGACATCGGGTGGTGTAGGTGTCCTGGAGGGCAGGTAGTTTGCCCCCGGTGATGCGTTGTGCAGACCTCACTACTCTCTGGAGAGCCTTACAGTTGTGGGCGGAGCAGTTGCCGTACCAGGCGGTGATACAGCCCGACAGGATGCTCTCGATTGTGCATCTGTAAAAGTTTGTGAGTGCTTTTGGTGACAAGCCGAATTTCTTCAGCCTCCTGAGGTTGAAGAGGCGCTGCTGCGCCTTCTTCACCACGCTGTCTGTGTGGGTGGACCAATTCAGTTTGTCCGTGATGTGTACGCCGAGGAACTTATTAAAACTTTCTACCCTCTCCACTACTGTCCCGTCGATGTGGATAGGGGGGTGCTCCCTCTGCTGTTTCCTGAAGTCCACGATCATCTCCTTTGTTTTGTTGACGTTGAGTGTGAGGTTATTTTCCTGACACCACACTCCGAGGGTCCTCACCTCCTCCCTGCAGGCCGTCTCGTCATTGTTGGTAATCAAGCCTACCACTGTAGTGTCGTCTGCAAACTTGATGATTGAGTTGGAGGCGTGCATGGCCACGCAGTCGTGGGTGAACAGGGAGTACAGGAGAGGGCTCAGAACGCACCCTTGTGGGGCCCCAGTGTTGAGGATCAGCGGGGTGGAGATGTTGTTACCTACACTCACCACCTGGGGGCGGCCCGTCAGGAAGTCCAGTACCCAGTTGCACAGGGCGGGGTCGAGACCCAGGGTGTCTAGCTTGATGACGAGTTTGGAGGGTACTATGGTGTTAAATGCTGAGCTGTAGTCGATGAACAGCATTCTCACATAGGTATTCCTCTTGTCCAGATGGGTTAAGGCAGTGTGCAGTGTGGTTGCGATTGCGTCGTCTGTGGACCTATTGGGACGGTACGCAAATTGGAGTGGGTCTAGGGTGTCAGGTAGGGTGGAGGTGATATGGTCCTTGACTAGTCTCTCAAAGCACTTCATGATGACGGAAGTGAGTGCTACGGGGCGGTAGTCGTTTAGCTCAGTTACCTTGGCTTTCTTGGGAACAGGAACAATGGTAGCCCTCTTGAAGCATGTGGGAACAGCAGACTGGGATAAGGATTGATTGAAGATGTCCGTAAACACACCAGCCAGCTGGTCTGCACATGCTCTGAGGACGCGGCTGGGGATGCCGTCTGGGCCTGCAGCCTTGCGAGGGTTAACACGTTTAAATGTTTTACTCACGTCGGCTGCAGTGAAGGAGAGTCCACAGGTTTTGGTAGCGGGCCGTGTCAGTGGCACTGTATTGTCCTCAAAGCGAGCAAAGAAGTTGTTTAGTCTGTCTGGGAGCAAGACATCCTGGTCTGCAACGGGGCTGTTTTTTTTTTGTAATCCGGGATTGACTGTAGACCCTGCCACATACCTCTCGTGTCTGAGCCGTTGATTTGCGACTCTACTTTGTCTCTATACTGACGCTTAGCTTGTTTGATTGCCTTGCGGAGGGAATAGCTACACTGTTTGTATTCGGTCATCTTACCCTGGTTAAAAGCAGTGGTTCGCGCTTTCAGTTTCGCGCGACTGCTGCCATCAATCCATGGGTTCTGGTTGGGGAATGTTTTAATAGTTGCTGTGGGTACGACATTGCCAATGCACTTGCTAATGAACTCGCTCACCGAATCAGCGTATTCTCCAATGTTGTTGTTTGACGCAATGCGGAACATATCCCAATCCACGTGATCGAAGCAATCTTGAAGTGTCACGCACTGACCTTAGTTCCTTTGTTATGTCTCTATTTTGGTTTGGTCAGGGCGTGAGTTGGGGTGGGCATTCTATGTTTTTGTTCTATGTTTTATATTTCTATGTGTTTGGCCGAGTATGGTTCTCAATCAGAGGCAGCTATCTATCGTTGTCTCTGATTGAGAACCATACTTAGGTAGCCTCATCCCACCTGTGTTTTGTGGGTAGTTGTTTTCTGTTTTGTGTGTCTGCACCATTCAGAACTGTTTCGGTCGTTATCTTTGTTATTTTTGTTATTTCAGTGTTCAGTTAATAAATATGGACACGTACCACGCTGCACCTTGGTCCTCTCCTTCCAACAGCCGCTACAGAACTACCCACCCACAACAGACCAAGCAGCGTGGAAAAAAGGAGGAATGGACATGGGAGGACATTCTGGATGGGAAGGGATCCTACACATGGGAGGAGATCCTGGCTGGAAGGGATCACCTCCCATGGGAACAGATGGATGCAGCCAGGAGTGCTAGAGGCAGCAGGAGAAGGGAACCAGCGGTACGAGGGAACACGGCTGGCAAGGAAGCCCGAGAGGCAGCCCCCATATTTTCTGGGGGGGGGTACACGGGGAGTGTGTCGGAGTCAGGTTGTAGACCTGAACCCACTCCCCGTTCTTACCGGGGCGAGCAGGTGACTGGTCAGGCCCCGTGCTATGGGATGATGCGCAAGGTGTCTCGGCCGAGCATCCACAGGCCGGTGTGCTCGGTGCCAGCGTCCAGCATTTGCCGGGTGGAAGCTGGCATCCAGCCAGAACGGGTAGGGCCAGATCTCCGCTCGAGACCTTCAGTGCGCCTCCACGGCCCAGTGTATCTGGTGCCGCGGCCAAGGAAGAGGCCTCCTGCATGTCTCCCCAGCCTAGTGAGTCCTGTGCCTGTGCTAAGCCCTAACCTTCCTGCATGTCTCCCCAGCCTGGTGAGTCCTGTGCCTTCGCCCAGAGCCAGGCCTCCTGTATGTCTCTCCATTCCAGTGATGATCCATGGCACGAAGCCTCCAGTGATGACCCATGGCACGAAGCCTTCAGTGATGACGCATGGCACGAAGCCTTCAGTGATGATCCATGGCAAGAAGCCTCCAGTGGTGATCCATGGCACGAATCCTCCAGTGATTATCCATGGCACGAAGCCTCCAGTGATGATCCATGGCACGAAGCCTCCAGTGATGATCCATTGCACGAAGCCTCCAGTGAGGATCCATGGCACAAAGCCTCCAGTGAGGAGTTATAGCACGAGGCCTCCAACGAAGGCCTTCAGTCCGGAGCCTCCAGCAACGCCTTCTAGTCCGGAGCCTCCAGCGACGCCCTCTAGTCCGGAGCTGCCAGAGTCTCCCTCCTGTCCGGAGCTGCCAGAGTCGCCCTCATGTCCGGAGCTGCCAGAGTCGTAGTGACCTAGCAGTGTGGTGCCAGGACAACAACCTCTCCCTCAACGCCAGCAAGACAAAGGAGCTGATCGTGGACAACAGGAAACGGAAGACCAAGCACGACCCCGTCCACATCAACGGGGCTGTAGCGGAGTGGATCCAGAGCTTTAAGTTTTTATGTGTCCACATCACTAAGGAATTATAAATGTCCACACACACCAACACAGTCGTGAAGAAGGCACGACAACACCTCTTTCCCCTCAGGAGACTGAAAAGATTTGGCATGGGCCATCAGATCCTCAAAATGTTCTACAGTTGCACCATTGAGAACATCTTAACTGGTTGCATCACTGCTTGGTGTGGCAACTGCTTGACATCCAACCGCAAGGTGCTGCAGAGTGTAGTGTATACGGCTCAGTACATCCCTGGTTCCGAGCTACCTGCCATCCAGGACCTCTATACGAGGCGGTTTCAGAGGAAGACCCTAAAAATTGTCAAAAACTCCAGCCACGCAAATCATAGACTGTTCTCTTTGTTACTGCACGGTAAGTGGTACTGGAACCAACAGGACCCTGAACAGCTTTTACCCCCAAGCCATAAGATAGCTAAATAGTTAATTAAATAGTTAACTAAATAACTACCCGGACAATCCGCATTGACCCTTCTTGCTCTTTTGACTCATCACATATGCTGCTCCTACTGTTTATTATCTATCCTGTTTGCCTAGTCACTTTATCCCTACCTATATGTACATATCTCCTTCAATTACCTCGTACCACTGCACATCGACTCAGTAATGGTACCCCGTGTACATAGCCAAGTTATTGTTACTCATTGTGTATTTATTCCTTGTGTTATTATTTTTCTATTTCTCTATTTGTCTCTCTGCATTGCTGGGAAGGGCCCGTAAGTAAGCATTTCACTGTTAGCCTACACCTGTTGTTTACAAAGCATGTGACAAATCACATTTGATTTGATTTGAGTCTGACTGAAGATCTACAGCAGGAGGTTCTGCTGGCCTGCAGGACATGAGCTGGTCTGACATGGTGCCACACTAAATCAACACTGATAATGCACCTTGAGCCACAAGTAATGTTGTCTGCCACTGCCAAGATGAGACCTGAAGCTGCAATAATGACCCCGAGGGATGCAGCACACAGCGGTGATCCAGGAACCTGTCAGTCTGTGGGCTGCTACCTTTATCACATGCCAGGGGATTGCCAAGACCTATGTAAGACGGGTTCTGTATGGCCATTAGTTTTGATAGGAAATCCTTCAGAAAATGAGAGTAGCAATATTCAGAGCTTGAAACAGGCTACAGCAGGAGGCGAGCTACCGTCCTGTAGGTTTTCGCTCCAACCCTGGTTGATAAGCTGAATCAGGTCAGATAAAACTGGAGTTGGTGGGTAAACCTACAGGAGCGTAGCGCTCCAGGAACAGTTTTGGAGAGCCCTGTGCTACAGTAACATGTGAGAATTATGAGAGGGAATGGAGGAGATTAGTTGTCTTTGTACAGTATATACTTCACATGAAGAAAATATGGACCTTGTGTTAGGTAACACCTGAAGTGTACCTTATACTTGTGTAGCAAGGATGTAATCACTCAAGTAAGAACATTGTAAACCTTTTGTAACCAAGTAATTTAGTATTCGCTTTGTTTGTACAGTATATAGTTAGAGTAGAATTATTGAAGTAAAATAACTTTAGGACTGCATTACTGGAGTTTGTGATTTATTTTACTGTGCTACATTTCCCTGCATATAAATTCTGGTCTAGGTTTTGGTATGGGTGCTATGAACTGAGATGTCCCTGTGTTCAAAAGAAGTTATTGTTGACAACCACCTCATGATGTACTGTACAGTATTTGTGCTACATTTGCTATGAGACGACTGAGTAATCCCTCTGTCATGGAGGGACCTGCAGATTCGTCACAGCCTATAATGGCAATGTCACAAG
The DNA here is from genome assembly GCF_029448725.1 of Salvelinus fontinalis. Lineage (NCBI taxonomy): Eukaryota > Metazoa > Chordata > Actinopteri > Salmoniformes > Salmonidae > Salvelinus > Salvelinus fontinalis. The sequence continues at coordinate 25,933,128 of NC_074676.1, forward strand.
GTTCCCCTCATGGGACTCTGATCATTAATGGCTTATCACTATGCATTTTGCTAGATTTATACATTGCATCATATTGCCTTACCGCCCTACTCTTCTACACTTGCACACACTGTACATAGATTTTTCTATTGTGTTATTGACTGTAGGTTTGTAACTCTGTGTTTTTGTCGCACTGCTTTGCATTTATCTAGGCCAGGTCGCAGTTGTAAATGAGAACTTCTTCTCAACTGGCCTAGCTGGTTAAATAAATGATTGGCAATAAATGTCCAGGCTTAAACTAAGCCTGGGTTAAGACTTTTCTTGTAGGAAGAATTGTGTGGCAGTATTTTATTTTATTGTTATAGCTCACTTTTCATTCTGGGTAGAGTAAGCTGGCAGAAACCCGGAGAAAATAATGTCAGTACATAAATTGCAACATGGTGAGTTTTTCCATAAAAAAAATCTCTACAATGTGGTGATATGTAGCATAAAATCATAACGGTATATGACAAACAATTGTGAGCCTTGTATAAGAGGTCTGGATTGATAGTTCCTTTTAGTATGTATGCGTGTTGAATAAACTCTTGTTCTTCCTCTCTCGGTGCAGGATAAAGATATTATTCATGACACCAGCTGGAAGGCAGTTTTTTTTCTCTCAGTGCGACATTGATGTGAATGCAGCAATATAATAAAGGTTAAATATGTTATGACTTCCACTACCTCAGACTCCCATCCCACATGTTGCATCAATTCTATAACCTGAGTGTATTACCGCCTGACAGTGGTGTAAAAATACTTTAAAGAACTAAAGTTTTTTTCCATTTTTTTCCAGGGTTATCTGTACTTTACTGTTTATACAGTATTTTATACAACTTACTTCACTACATTTTAAAAACAGAAATTAAGCGTCTGGCTTGATAAGGAAGTTGAAATGATTTCTACTTTTGATACTTACGTGCATTTTAGCAATTACATTTACTTTTGATACTTAAGTATATTTCAAACCAAATACTTTTACTGAAGTAGTATTTACTGGCTGACTTTTACTTTAGTCATTTTCTTTTAAGGTATCTTTACTTTTACTCATGTATGACAATTGAGTACTTTTTCCACCACTGCCCACTGTGAGATTATTGGACATGCAGACAGTATAGCATTCAATACAATTGTTATTGTGTCTAGGACTACCAATCCATTACTGAAGTTATTTTCCTTACTGACTCAAACAGAACAATAAATCAAAATAAGGATTCTCAAAAGTATTGTGGAAAAAATAGCAACATTAGACAAACACTCACAATGGAACAAACACATTAAACAGCATTTGTTTTTAGAGGGTTCAAAACACAATATATCATATTGGAAAGAGTGAGGCTACTAGGCTGACTTCGGGCATGCTATTAGGTTGGCTGCACCAACCAGAACCTCTTAGGACTGTTTCTTATTACAAATTCATCTCTGTACCGGTTGTGATGTTTCACTGCCACGGGGGAGGTAGCTAGACCACGTTAGAGTTACAACAATACGATAGATTTTAAACTAGTTCACACAGGGAGGCAGTTTTACTAAAGGTGGGAGTAATTAGCTTGAAAGTTGTTCATCTTGTACTATGCCACCCTGAAGACTCTTCGGGGGCCATACTTCCGATTATTAGAAAAAGTTTAATTTAAACTGTAAATCTCAATGTGCATCAGCCAATAATTAAAATAATTGATTTACTTGCACGTGATAAAACGCTATAATATTGCATCAGATAAGCTGGTACACATTAACCCTATGCTTACCTCACCAACTGACAGTGATTATTTCCTGCAACAAATTCCACATTATACTATCAAAGACCTTAGACTCTTTACCCACAAACCAATGGCATTTCTTAAAATAGGTTGATTTGGCTAGCAGAGGGATTATTTTAAACCTACAAATTCAAGGTTTACTTTTGTGGTTTGTAAGGGGTTTGTAAGGGTTGTGTCCCAATATTGCATGACGCACCTCAACTAGGATACTACTAGCTACTAACAGATGGCTGCAACATTACATCATAGGAAAAAATCGTCCTGTGATGTTTTTGCAAAAACATCAGCATCACAACTTGGGGAAAAGATGAGTGTCAACCAATTGCATTTAATGGGAAAATAGTGTCACATGGCTGACGCTTATGTCAATACATAGCAGTCAATGGGAAAAGACGCGTGTTGCAATCAATGGGAGAAGATTAGCATCACAATATGTAAGCCTAGAGAATGGCGTCGCGGACATGAAACGCACCATCTCTCTCCCTCTCCCCACAATCCTTTCTTTCCTCCTCCACCCTCTCCTCCTCCCTCTTTTACCATCTCCGTTCTCTCTCCCACCTCCACCTCTCTCTCCTCAGTCTGCCTGCCTGTCTTTCATCAATTTACCCATTGCAGCTGTATCAACAACTTTTTGCTTTGAAAGCAATGGATTGACTTGTGTCAATGCCCTTAAGGCATATTTATGCATCAATCTTTTTATTTTTAAATTAATTTGACCTTTTATTTCACTAGGAAAGTCAGTTATGAACACATTCTTATTAGATGACAGCCTACCAAAAGGCCTCCTGCGGGGATGGGATTAAAAATAAATAAAATACAAAACACACAACAAGAGAGATGACAACACAGCATGGTAGCAACATGACAACAACATGGTAGCAATACAACATGGCAGCAGCACAACATGGTAGCAGCACAAAACAGGGTACCAACATTGTTGGGCACAGACAACAGCACAAAGGGCAAGAAGGTAGAGACAAAAATAAATAACGCAAATCAGCCACAACTGTCAGTAAGAGTGCCCATGATTGAGTCTTTGAATGAAGATAAATCTGTCCAGTTTGAGTGTTTGTTGCAGCTCGTTCCAGTCGCTAGCTGCAGCGAACTGAAAAAAAGACGAGCTGTCTGTGGAGGTTCGAGAGAGGAGGTTCGAGAGATATGAGAGGGGAAGGGAGTAAAAGGAGGGAGTGCGAATGGCGGGGGGGGGGGGAGAAGGGGGAGAGTGACTACTAGAATCTGAAGTCAAATGTCTACTGTTGGCTGATGATCTGGTGCTTCTATCCCCAACCAAGGAGGGCCTACAGCAGCACCTAGACCCTCTGCATAGATTCCATCAGACCTGGGCCCTGAGAGTAAATCTGAGTAAGACTAAAATAATGGTGTTCCAAAAAAAGGTCCAGTTGCCAGAACCACAAATACAAATTCCATCTAGACACCGTTGCTCTAGATCACACAAAAAAACTATACATACCTTGGCCTAAACATCAGCACCACTGGTAACATCCACAAAGCTGTGAACGAGCTGAGAGACAAGGCAAGAAGGGCCGTCTATGCCATCAAAAGGAACATAAAATTTGACTTACCAATTAGGATCTGTCAAAAAATACTTGAATCAGTTATAGAATCCATTGCCCTTTATGGTTGTGAGGTCTGGGGTCCGCTCACCAACCAAGATTTCACAAAATAGAACAAACACCAAATTCTGCAAAAATATCCTCCATGTACAGCGTAAAACACCAAATAATGCATGCAGAGCAGAATTAGGCTGATACCCGCTAATTATCAAAATCCGGAAAAGAGTCGTTAAATTCTACAACCACCTAAAAGGAAGCGATTCCCAAAGGATACGCCCTTTTTTCAATTTTCGCCTAAAATGACATACCCAAATCTAGTAAGGATATGCATATTCTTGGTACCATTTGAAAGAAAACACTTTGACCTTTGTGGAAATGTGAAAGGAATGTAGGAGAATATAACAGAAAACATCTGGTAAAAGACAATACAAAGAAAAAAACAACCGTTCTTTTGTATTTTTTTGTACCATCTTTGAAATGCAAGAGAAAGACCATAATGTATTATTCCAGCCCAGGTGCAATTTAGATTTTGTCCAGTAGATGGCAGCAGTGTATGGGGATTTATTTGGACTGATCCAATGAACCATTGGATTTCTGTTAAATGTTGTATCAAGACTGCCCAAATGTGCCTAATATGTTTATTAATAACTTTTCATGTTCAAAATGATGCACTCTCCTCAAACAGCATGGTTTAGCATGGTATTCTTTCACTGTAGCTACTGTAAATTGGACAGTGCAGTTAGATTAATTATCTACTTCACTTCCTTTGGCAATGTTAACATATGTTTCCCATGCCAATAAAGCCCTTAAATTTAATTCATTGAGGGGGAGAGAGGGGAAAAAGAGGGTGAAGGAGGGAGGGGTAGAGAGAGGAGGGAGGGGACAGAGCGAGTCAACAGTCAGACAGGTGGGAGAGCAGAGGGAGAGAATGCAATGTATTGACCGCAGTATCAACCCTGTGACATCTTTTTCCATTGACTGCAATGTATGTTGTGACGCTAATATTTTTGCACAAACGTCACAGGATGACATTTTGAGGCTGATAATGGGTTCTTAATTAAAAGGAAAGTTTACGCATACATGACAAAATCCTAAATGTTTGCCTATCTGTTTGGCACACAGCAATTAAGATGTAGAAGGATTATACAACATGTACGTTTATATTTGCGTAGGCCTACATCATAAAAAAACATTGAAGACGCTCGTGGCCTTGTCAAGTAGTTGTAATTTACCCATGGCTGCTTTCACTAATTGGTTGTGTGATTCACTAAGGCGGTAAGCCCAGATATATGATGGCAGCAAGTTCGAATCCCCCTCGAGGTAAGGTTTTTATTTGAGGAGAAAACGCTCAACTGTTGGTCCTCGAGTCAAATAACGCATGTGTCAAAGTAGATGATTTTAAGAATGCATATAAAACACTGTGTAATAGCCTATTTAATAAACTAATTGACCATAACTGTGTTTTCTGCAAGACTGAAGAAAGATGTAGCTCGTTAATAAACTAATTCTTAATCTTAATTTTCAAGCTGTTGGCTGTAATTCTCTTCTCAACACACTAACACAATAAATGTTATTCTACATTTCAAAGGATTTTTTATTTTATTTTTACATGTGTGGGATTCAAACCCTTGCCACAATCTGCATCAATTATGAGAAGCTAGGCACTCTACACTGAGACCAATGCTGAACAGAAATATAAACAACATGGGTTCCATGTTTTGTGAACTGAAATAAAATATGTCAGAAAATGTTCCATATGCACACAAATCTTATTTCTAACACATTTGGTGCATAAATTTGATTACATCCCAGTTAGTGAGCATTTCTTCTTTGCCACGATAATCCATCCACCTGACAGGTGAGGCATATCAAGAAGCTGATTAAACAGCATGATCATTAGACAGGTGCACCTTGTAATGGGGACAATCCAAGTCCTCTCTAAAATTTGCAGTTTTGTCACACAACACAATGCCACAGATGTCTCAAGTTTTGAGAGAGCGTGCAATTGACAAGCAGACTGCAGGAATGTCCACCAGAGCTGTTGCAAGGGAATTTAATGTTCATTTCTCTACCATAAGCCCCCTCAAACGTCGTTTTGGAGAACTTGGCAGTACGTCTAACCGGCCTCATAACTGCAGACCACGTGTAACCACGCCAGCCCAGGACCTCCACATCTGGCTTCTTCACTTGCAGGATTGTCTGAGACCAGCCACTCGGACAGCTGATGAAACTGTGGGTTTAAACAACCGAAGAACGTCTGCACAAATTGTCAGAAATCGTCTCAGGGAAGCTCAACTGTGTGCTCGTCATCCTCACCAGGGTCTTGACATGACTGCAGTTCGGCGTCGTAACCAACTTCAGTGGGCAATTGCTCACCTTCGATGGGCACTGGCATGCTGGAGAAGTGTGCTCTTCACAGATGAATCCCAGTTTCAACTGTACCAGGCAGATGGCAGACAGCATGTTTGGCGTCGTGTAGGTGAGCGGTTAGCTTGTGGCGAAATCCTACAAGGAGCCTTCACCGTGCGCTGCCACTTTAAGAGCGCATCAGCAGTAAGGAAGGAGGAAATAAAGACAGCTCGTTCAGCTCTTTGGGGAGGAGCTCTTGGGTGGCGTGACAGTTTGATTGTGTGTGCTATGCTGCAGAAGTTTTGTTTGTTTTCAGCGTGTTTAGATTATAAAGTATTTAATTCAATCATCGGTGTGACCGCTCTAGGTCGTGGTCGTTTTCGTTTGGGACCGCGCCGGTTATGGATCGCATGGATTAGTAGCAACATTGTTGTGAAGCTTTAACGTACAAACCAACAAACCGTCGGACGGTCAGACAGTACACCGGCAAGCCTGAAGACCACAGCTAAGATTTCTCTTTCTCTTCACTCTATCGTTCCAGTGCTTTACCCTGCAACAGACTCTCTATTTTTCAAAGGCACTTCCCATTGAACTTCATTAGAGCTGGACTATTATTGCCCTGTCAGAAGTATTTGGGTGGACATTTTAGTTAAAAGGGAGGTTGCTTGCAAGTTGTGTATTGTTATTTGAACTGTATTGAGGTGGGGTGTACTAATGACATGTGGCCGAGAAGATTGTGGACATTTTTAAGGCCTTTGTTGTGTCTATGAACACCCCCTACATTCATACCCTCTACACTCCTCCACTGGAAGATAATACATATTACTGCAAATCCTCTGTTGATGACTGGGTTCTTTCTTGTATGAAGTTGCTGTTCAATTGCTCTGCCATTATTATTATTGTATGAGGTATTCTTGGTGGGGTTACCCCTGTGCTGTGATATGGGTTTAATAGGGTGTGTATTCTCTTTTCTCTCCACTGGCTATCTGGTAAACAGGCTACACTCTAGGCAGTCTCTTCTGCTGATGTGTGTGGGTCTGGTAGTGGTACTCTCTCTATTCTACTCTTTTCCTTTCGGCATGGTTAATACCTGCCTGGCGCCCAAACAAAATCTTTCTTTACCCCTCTCTCTAATAAATACCGCTACAAGCTGATGTCAGTGTTGTGAACAGAGTGCCCCGTGGTGGGGGTTATGGTATGGGCAGGCATAAGCTATAGACAATGAACACAATTGCATTTAATCAATGGAAATTTGAAGGCACAGAGATTCCGTGATCCTGAGGCCGGCTCTTTGTTTGAAGATGGCGCCGACGGAGATGGCAGCATCGCGACTAGGTCTTCGAAAACTTTGCAGTATTTTGTTTTTTTATGTACTATTTTTTTACATTATTAGCTCAGGAAATGTTTTATGTTATTACATTCAGCCGGGAAGAACTATTGGATATTAGAGTGGCGGTAACTCACCAGAACTACCTGCATTACGACCAGGAATACGACTTCACTGGAGCAGATCCTTTGTTCACTCTCCCCAGAGCAATTTAACTTATTCCAGAGGCCGACCCAAAACATCGGCGGCAGAGGAGAGGCACTCGAGGCGGCATACTGGTTTGACTTAGTAGGCGCGCACACCACCCACCGGTTCCAAGTATATTACTCGCTAGTGTTCAGTCTTTGGATAATAAAGTTGATGAGCTTAGAGCAAGGATTTCTTTCCAGGGAGAAATCGGGGCCTGTAACATATTTTGTTTCATGGAAACATGGCTCTCTTGGGATACTCTGTCGGAGTCAGAAAAGCCAGCAGGATTCTCAGTACATCGCACAGACAGGAATAAACATCGCTCCGGGAAGGAGAAGGGCGTGGGGGTGTGTTTCATGATTAACGACTCATGGTGTAATTCTAGGAACATACAGGAACTCAAGTAATTTTGTTCACCCGACCTAGAATACCTCACAATTAAATGCCGACCATACTATCTCCCAAGAGAATTCTTCTTTGTCATCGCAACGGCCGTTTACATCCCACCTCAAGCCGAAACCTAGACGGCCCTCAAAGAACTTCACTGGACTTTATGCAAACTGGAAACCACATATCCTGAGGCTGCATTTGTGGCCCGATTCAGGAAACTAGGCGTATGTTGCAAGTCACGACTTCACAGGAGAGCTGTTTGAACGTTAAAAAAAAAGTTTCATAAAAATGCGTTTTCTGGCAGAAATGGCTTCTCGAATATGAACTTTTATGTGCCTTAATATCAAACTTGCATCCCATTTGTAAATATGAATACAATTGTTAAATTGCGAGCCTAGTTGGTTTAGCTACAGAAAAAGTGAGCAACCTTCCCGCTAGCCATGATTGGCTGAGAAAATGAGTGGTCTGGACATGCCGAGAGATGAGTTTGGATTGGTCTACCATACAGCATGTGTCTGTCTATTTGAGCTGGTCAGTATGTCTAGGTAATCGTGTCAAATGCGGCTTTACGTTTTTTTTATTGTGTAGTAAAACTGCATGAACCTAATGTCAAGTTAAAGTGTACGGTTAGCTGGTTGGCTCACTAGCTAACATAATGTGTATGCTCTCCATTTTCTGGAGGACCAAGTCTTGAAATCAGTGGAATTTGAGTATGATAGCTAAGGAGATGGAGAAAACACCAGTCTGGATTACATCATCAAACTAAGACAACCATGTATGGCATCAGACAGGAGACTATCCAACCATGAGCTGTACTGGTAAGATTTTCAGATATTACACATTTCTAATTTTGACCGAAAATCCTTTCATTTCAAATGTACTGTTAGCTAGCTAACATTAGCTGGCTGGGTCGCTAGATAACATTATGTGTATGATCTTATTCTCCGTATCTCAGACACATTTGCCTGACTAGTTATAGCCATAGAACCTGGTTGGTTAGCTACCTGCAGATTCATGCAGGGTGGTAATGTCATGAGTTGTGATTATGGTCCATTGTTTAGCTAGCTAGCTACATGTCTCAACAAAAGACTCCAGTCTAATTTTGACAAAGTATTTTAATTTCAAGTTAAAGTGTACTGTTAGCTAGCTACCTAACATTAGTTGGCTAGCTCGCTAACTAACGCTACGTCATGTGTTGGGATTCATTGTTTACCTAGCTAGCTATCTAGCTACATTTCTTAACAAAAGACTCGTCTTAGTGTGCCAGAGCGCAGAATAACTGATGCATTTTTGAACGCTCAACACCCGTTGAATATGTCCGGTGTCAGTAAACATCGGCAACAAAGTATAATTCAATTGTTGCCAGCAGCACAGTTACAGTCACCAACGCTCTGGATAACATGAAAAAGCCTAAGCTTTTCGAGACCCTACTTGTTGGCCAGAGCGTCCAGTGTGCGCTCTGAACGCGAAGCCACAGAGCGATAGGGCGAGTAATGTTCAGTGAGCTGTTCTCTCTCTCTCTCAGATGTCTGGAAGTAGCTGGCAAGTTAGTACAGAACAGTTGGGGCTAAGGCTTAAGAGGGTGTGAACAATGCTGAATGGGTGTAGACAAAGAAGGGCTCTCCAAAGTAGTACCAAAACCGGTTCTCAAAAGTGAGTTTACAAGTTGATGAACTTGTTTACTCAAATGCAGTGTATGATATAGCATTTTTTAGCTCTGAGTCTCTACTTTTATACAATGTAAAAAAAAAAAAGAAATTCAAATGTTGCTACATAAGACCGAATCCAGGTTGAGAGTCACATTTATTACAACTGGGGATTTAAAAAAAGCACATCTGAGAACTAGACTGCCGAAATTCTACCAACATATTGACTGTCCTACTCGCGCTACTAAGACTCTCGACAATTGCTACTCAAACTTCCAGGATGCTTACAAGGCCCTCCCCCGCCCTCCTTTAAGGCAAATCTGACCACGACGCCATCTTGCTCCTCCCGTCCTATAGGCAGAAACTCAAACAGGAAGTGCCCGTACCTAGTACTATTCAATGCTGGTCTGACCAATCAGAATCCACGCTTCAGGATGGTTTTGATCACGTGGACTGGGATATGTTCCAGGTAGCGTGCAAAAACAATCTAGAAGCATACACGGATACGGTGACTGAGTTCATGTGCATAGGAGTTGTAGTACCCACTGTGACTTAAAACCTACCCTAAACAGAAAACGTAGATAAATTTTTTTATTTCACCTTTATTTAACCAGGTAGGCAAATTGAGAACACGTTCTCATTTACAATTGCGACCTGGCCAAGATAAAGCAAAGCAGTTCGATACATACAACAACACATAGTTACACATGGAGTAGAACAAACATAGTCAATAATACAGTGAAAAATAAGTCTATATACAATGTGAGCAAGTGAGGTGAGATAAGGGAGGTGAAGGCAAACAAAATATATATAAAAATAAATAAAAATATAAAAAGGCCATGGTGGCGAAGTAAATACAATATAGCAAGTAAAAAAATTAAAAAAAACACTGGAATGGTTGGTTTGCAGTGGAAGAAAGTGCAAAGTAGAGATAGAAATAATGGGGTGCAAAGGAGCAAAAATAAAACAAATGAATACAGTAGGTAAAGAGGTAGTTGTTTGGGCTAAATTATAGATGGGCCATGTACAGGTGCAGTAATCTATGAGCTGCTCTGACAGCTGGTGCTTAAAGCTAGTGAGGGAGATAAGTGTTTCCAGTTTCAGAGATTTTTGTAGTTCGTTCCAGTCATTGGCAGCAGAGAACTGGAAGGAGAGGCGGCCAAAGGAAGAATTGGTTTTGGGGGTGACCAGAGAGATATACCTGCTGGAGCGCGTGCTACAGGTAGGTGCTGCTATGGTGACCAGCGAGCTGAGATAAGGGGGGACTTTACCTAGCAGGGTCTTGTAGATGACCTGGAGCCAGTGGGTTTGGCGACGAGTATGAAGCGAGGGCCAGCCAACGAGAGTGTACAGGTCGCAGTGGTGGGTAGTGTAAGGGGCTTTGGTGACAAAACGGATGGCACTGTGATAGACTGCATCCAATTTATTGAGTAGGGTATTGGAGGCTATTTTGTAAATGACATCACCGAAGTCGAGGATTGGTAGGATGGTCAGTTTTACAAGGGTATGTTTGGCAGCATGAGTGAAGGATGCTTTGTTGCGTAATAGGAAGCCAAGTCTAGATTTAACTTTGGATTGGAGATGTTTGATGTGAGATGGTAGCATTTCCCCCGAAACTGAAAGCGCAAACCACCGCATTTAACAATGGCAAGGCGACTGGTAATATGGCAGAATATAAACAGTGTAGTTATTCACTCCAAGGCAATCGAACACACTAAACGTCAGTATAGAGATAAAGTGGAGTCGCAATTCAATGGCTCAGACATGAGACGTATGTCGCAGGGACTACAGATAATCAGACTACAAAAGGAAAAAAAGCCATGGCGCTGAGACCGACGTCTTGCTTCCGGACAGGATAAACACATTTTTCGCAAGCTCTGATAACACAGTGCCATCAACGTGGCCCGCTAACAAGGACTGTGGGCTCTACTTCTCCGTGGCCGACATGAGTTAAACGTTTAACCCTCGCAAGGCTGCCGGTCCAGACACGTCCTCAGAGCATGCACAGACCAGATGGATGGTGTGTTTACAGGCATATTCAATCTCTCCCTATCCCAGTCTGCTGTCCCCACATGCTTCAAGATGGCCACCATTGTTCCTGTACCCACCTGTCATCATGTATTGCTTTGAGAGACTAGTCAAGGATCATCTCACCTCTACCTTACCTGCCACCCTAGACCCACTTCAATTTGAGTACCGCCCCAATAGACCCACAGACGATGCAATTGCCATCACTCTGCACACTGCCCTATCCCATCTGGACAAGAGGAATACCTATGTAAGAATGCTGTTTATTGACTATATTATATTATTTTGTTATAAATTGAATATGTGTATGTTATTATGAATTTGATTGATAAAAAGAGACAATCAACACCATAGTACCCTCCAAGCTCATCATTAAGCTTGAGGCCCTGGGTCTGAACCCCACCCTGTGCAACTGGGTCCTGGACTTCCTGACGGGCCGCCACCAGTTGGTGAAGGTAGGAAACGTCACCTCCACTCTGCTGATCCTCAACACTGGGCCCCCACAAGGGTGCGTGCTCAGCCCCCTCCTGTACTCCCTGTTCACCCATGACTGCGTGGCCAAGCACGCCTCCAACTCAATCATCAAGTTTGCAGATGACACAACAGTAGTAGGCTTGAATACCAACGATGACGAGACAGCCTACAGGGAGGTGGTGAGGGTTCTGGGAGTGTGGTGCCAGGACAACAACCTCTCCCTCAATGTGATCAAGACAAAGGAGATTGTGGACTACAGGAAAAGGACTGAGCACGCCCCCATTCTCTTTTACAGGGCTGTAGTGGAGCAGGTTGAGAGCTTCAAGTTCCTTGGTGTCCACATCACCAACAAACTAACATGGTCCAAGCACAACAAGACAGTCTTGAAAAGGGCACAAAAAAACCTATTCCCCCTCAGGAGACTGAAAAGATTTGGCATGGGTCCTCAGATCCTCAAAGATTCTACAGCTGCACCATCGAGAGCATCCTGACTGGTTGCATCACTGCCTGGTATGGCAACTGCTCAGCCTCCGACCGCAAGACACTACAGAGGGTAGTGCGTACGGCCCAGTACAGCACTGGGGCCAAGCTTCCTGCCATCCAGGACCCCTATACCAGGTGGTGTCATAGGAGGAAAATAAAATTGTCAAAGACTCCAGCCACCCTAGTCATAGACTGTTCTTTTTGCTACCGCACGACAAGCGTTACCGGAGCGCCAAGTCTAGGTCCAAGAGGCTTCTTAACAGCTTCTACCCCCAAACCATAAGAGTCCTGAACATTTAATCAAATGGCTACCCAGACTATTTGCATTGCCACCCCCCCCATCTCTTTTACGCCGCTGCTATTCTCTGTTATTATCTATGCATAGTCACTTTAATAACTCTAACTACAGTACATGTACATATTACCTCGACTAACCAGTGCCCCTGCACATTGACTTTGTATCGGTACCCCCTGTATATAGTCTCGCTATTATTATTTTACTGCTGCTCTTTAACTATTTGTTACTTTTATTTCTTATTCTTCCATGGCTTGCATACTCACCAGGAATGTCACTCATTGAGCATGTTTGGGATGTTCTGGATTTACGTATATGACAGCGTGTTCCATTTCCCGCTAATATCCAGCAACTTTGCACAGCCATTGAAGAGGAGTGGGACAACCTTCACAGGCCACAATCAACAGCCTGATCAACTCTATGCAAAGGAGATCTGTCGCGCTGCATGTGGCAAATGGTGATCACACCAGATACTGACTGGTTTTCTGATCCACGCCCCTGCCGTATTTGTAAGGCACAGTATCTGTGACCAACATAGATTAGTCAAATTTAATTAATTAATTAGTCCTTAATGTCCTTATATGAAATGTAATTCAGTAAAATCTTCCATAATGCGTTTGTATTTTTGTCCAGTGTATATGAGCAGTCAGTCAAATGAATGTGATCTTGTTGCTTTGATTATCAGAACGTGCCATTGGACTTCTGACAAGTGCACTTTCACAGAGAGGAAGAAGCCAATCTTTAAATTGGCTAATATTTTTATCACGTGCAAGTGAATCGACTATTTAATTGGCTGGTGCGCATTTTGAGATGGAGAAACAACTTAAACTTTTTCTCATGTTCGCAAGTATGGCCCAATAATTTTTTTTAAATATGCATTCCTTAGATTCCTTCATTTATTTTGGTCTAGTATCACAAGCATGCACTCTTCACTTGATGGGCATCATATACTTTTTAGATATTCACTTTACTGACTTTTGGGTTTGTTTTACACTGCTTTAGAGGTTGCACAATAATTTAATCAATAACTGAATACCAATTTTCATATTTTGTTTCCAGTGTCACTTTTCATTCGTATACGGTACTTGCACAGGTGTCTACTGTGCTGTGTTTCATTTGAAAACATTGTCTGTCCTTTTCCTTTGATGCTTTTATCAGTGTCAAAGCAGTCGATTGCATAGAACAGGTAAACAGGCCCTGAGTAGAAAGACGCATTATGAGTCAGCATCCACTTAAATCAACAGGCTGAGGGCAACATCATTTGACCATGATGTAGACATAGACTGAAGCACCAACATCTTAATATAGCTACTGAAGGTGCCTTCTAGCAAGAGTGTTAGGAAAACTATGACCTCCAATATGCTGACAAAAACACAGGTGTGAACTGTGTGCTCCTGTCGTCCTCTGAATGCATTGGGCAGAATAACCTGTCAAATCTCATTCCATTTGAAATGACCTGTGTCCAACCTTGGACTGCAAGTGAAGTTTACACACTGCATTTCATTTCCTCAGACGGAACAAGATAAAACAACTTAATCACTCTATTAGGAAGTCACTTTTGATAATTAGAACTTTTGAAATTGGAGCATAGACATATCTTGCGTAACAGAAATCTTCGCCAGCCCTCCTCTGTTGCATAAATGTCGCTCGCAGCACTTCTGACTCATAATGTCCTGCTGACAAAAGATACTGCAGTCCCATTTCATGTCAAGATGTGCCTGGGAGATGACAGCTGTCCACCATTGGCCTCCAATTTGCTCATCACTGCTGTTATCTTATACACTGCTGTCATGACTTCTTACACATGTCAGGTGCATAAAAGCACATCAGTTTCTCCCAGTGTTGAATACTCCCAGGCAGCATACTGTCAAATAACTACTTTATCAAGGCAACTGCAGCAACTGCAGCAGGTGTTTTCACAATTTAGAAAGGAAAGCAACATTACCAAATGATACACAGCAATTGAAGACCTTGCCAAACCACTAGATGTCAAGCTTAAATTTGACATTGTACTTTCCTTCCCTATTCAATTGAAGGCTCTGGTTTTGTCTGTTCTGCTATAGCTAGATGTATCTGGTTTCTTTCACGCTGTATGGGCCCATCCCATTTGTATTCCACAGGGAAAAGCTAGATTAAGTTTACCTCAGTTAATTATTTACACATTGTGGATTCAAGGCGACAGATTTCATTAAAGAGGAACTGCACCGGCTGATTTGGCCTAGTTTTTTGTCTTGCTCAAGACATGCTGGCGGCCATGACAGAAGCCAAATGTGAGTTGGCTTGGGGGTGTGGTTTAATGTGGGTGTTTGTTGGGTGGGTCCTTGCCACCACCAAGTCACACCCATCTGTCAGAACCTTGCCCACAGCTGTTTCCCTACTCAATGAAAACAAACCAACATCCTGCAGGTTGAGTTCAATAACTACAGGCAGATGTATGGTGAGATGCCGGTGGAAGCTTTGGATAGGTCAGTAACCTACAGAGTAATATCAGAAGAGTGCTGAATTTATGTAGATATTCTAAACTAAGTGTTTTGATAACTTTCAAATGTAGTAACAGGCCAATGTAGAATAAACAACACCATAGAAGCAGTTTTCTGCTAATATAACAATGTGCACTTTTCATTCCCAGCCAATACAGATATTGTGCCTATCGGCATTTTGTCTGGTGCTAATGAGGCTACCTTGGCAAACATGTCAGAGTGGTCATACCTTCCTGTGTGGTGTATCATATGCAACAGGAGTTCCCTGATCCTGGTGCAGAATACACAGGGTTTCTCCCTCCCCATATTGACTGATAACATTCAATTCAATAATAAAAAAAGACAATACAAGTAAAAGTTTTGTCTAGTAAAATTGAGTGCCAGGTCTCTCTCCATTTAGACACATCAGTATCAACCATGTCTGTCAGTCTGGACTTAATCACATCATCTTGCAAGTCTTCATGTTCTGGCTCCATACATGTTTCTGTGAACACATACACACATGGGCACTGTTCTATTACCAATGGCAGTTAGGATAGGCAGTACCTGTTTGTGTGTCAGATATTGCCTATATTGACATTTAAACAGGTCAGATAAAACCTACCCAATTATGGTCTCCCCTTCAAACAACCGAGGCTGGCGTCTGGCAAAAGCATCTACAGTTCTCTCCATCTGTAGAAATAGCTAGAGTTAAGGCCGAGTTCATCAGTGACACATGGAATGAAAAGGGGGTTACAAATACTGAACATTTTTGATGTACTGTATTATTAGTAATCACCTTCAGTCCCACATTGTGGATGTGTTGAGTGCCAGGTCTCTCTCCATTCAGAGACGTCAGTATATGTACAATATCTGACAAACAAACATATACTATGTTGAAGTTTGAACAGGCCAGACTAAACCTACCTAATTCTGGTCTCCCTATCGACAACCGTTGGTGAGCAGGAAAGAGGTTAGGCTTGAGGGAAGGTCTTTGTCAGCGCACTATTGATGGACATGGCAGAGTAGATCAGCTCCTGGCCCCTCATCAAAGATACTGGTCGGTCATACACAAACACACACACTGAGCACTGATTACATTATCAATGGTAGTTATGATTAGCATGGTGAAAGTAACCACAGCTGCATCCATTATTTGGTTTTGCCCTAGACAATACAGAATACACTTGTATTTTTTTTATTTTACCAGGTAAGTTGACTGAGAACACGTTCTCATTTGCAGCAACGACCTGGGGAATAGTTACAGGGGAGAGGAGGGGGATGAATGAGCCAATTGTAAACTGGGGATTATTAGGTGACCATGATGGTTTGAGGGCCAGATTGGGAATTTAGCCAGGACACCGGGGTTAACACCCCTACTCTTACGATAAGTGCCATGGGATCTTTAATGACCTCAGAGAGTCAGGACACCCGTTTAACATCCCATCCGAAAGACAGTATCCCCAATCACTGCGCTGGGGCATTGGGATATTTTTTAGACCAGAGGAAAGAGTGCCTCCTACTGGCCCTCCAACACCACTTCCAGCAGCATCTGGTCTCCCATCCAGGGACTGACCAGGACCAACCCTGCTTAGCTTCAGAAGCAAGCCAGCAGTGGTATGCAGGGTCGTATGGGAGTACCTGGGAGCTACTAACTTGCAAATCCAACTTGTAGGTGAATGTTAGCTAGTCTGTAGCTAGCTAGCTAGCTAGTCTGCCTCACTAGCATTATCAATATCATTACATAACAATCAGTATCTAGACAATACACAAAACGTGTATGAGATACGACGAAGTTGTAATGAGGTAGCTAGCTATGCTAACATTAGCTAAAACTATAGCAAGCATGCCTCGCTTTATCATAAGATAGCTACCTACTGTCCATTATCTAATGTCATTAGCTAAAGTTATACCAGAGAGTTCATTATATTCCAGTATCTCTGGTTATACTCCCCACCACCGGTCGTTGAACACCAAGATAGCATTACTGGTGCAGACTTGGGGGCCGACAAATTCCAACCACCTATTCCGCATACTAGGGTCCTTTGGCAGGGCATGCAAACCATAGTTGGCTGTGCATCCTGCTGGATGCATCAATTGTCGAACCAGAGCCAGAGGCATGGTCATCCCGTAAAGGGCTTTTCCTTCTCAAATTGCTGTGATCCTTTGAACACATTTGGGGCGATGAAACAACGGAGCCCCCTTCAAAGAAGGAAAGCGAGGTGGGCAGAGGGATGATTGGCACGTTGAGCTTTGCCAAATGGGGAATGAATTGTTGACATAATTGTAATCCAAACCCAACCTCAGAGCTGCCAACTCTCATGCATTCACTGTGAAACACACGCAATTGACTCTGATCACACGTCCTCACACTACACCTCTTATATCTCATGTTGGAATCCCAAAACAGTGTTGTGTGCTTTATTTTCATGAATTGTGTGCAGGTATGAAAATGAAGGCAGCATCTCTCCAAACGCAATCATCATTACTACTGCACTATCTGCTGCAAGCCCAAACAATACCCCTCCTACAATGCACCTCCTACTTATTGCTATGGTGAAAGCTAATACAGGCTGCGCTCGCGCATTGTCACACTTCACTGACAGAATTTAGTGGTTAGCTCTCATACAACACACGGCAAGTCCCCAGAGAGAAATCACATCAAAGAAAGCAATGTAGCAATATAGTCTGCGTTATCACTGACAGAAAATGCAATGTGGGGCAGAATGTTGGGTTAGCTAACATTTTATTTATGGAAAACTTAGGCAGCTTAGCTACATGCTATCTAGATGGCCTACTAGTGCTGGCTTGCCAAAGAGTCTCAAGTTCCCCATAAAAACTATAAAAGCATCCCCTCTTTGGATATTGCAGATCGCAGTTAGAGGCGTCCTTCTCTCCTCGGTGGTGATGAATTACATCAGCTAGCTACACTACATTACAAAAAGTATGGACACCTGCTCGTCCCAAAATATTATTCCAAAATCATGTGTATTAATATGGAGTTGGTCCCCCTTTTGCTGCTATAACGGCCTCCACTCTTCTGGGAAGGCTTTCCACCCGATGTTGAAACATTTCTGCGGGGACTTCCTTCCATTCAGCCACGAGCATTAGTGAGATCGGGCACTGATGTTGGGCGATTAGGCTTGGCTCGCAGTCGGTTTTCAATGGGGTTGAGGTCAGGGCTCTGTGCAGGCTAGTCAAGTTCTTCCACACCGATCTCGATAAACCATTTCTGTATGGATCTCGCTTTGTCCACAAGGGTTTGAAAAAGGAAAGGGCCTTCCCCAAACTGTTGCCACAAAGTTGGAAGCACAGAATCCTCTAGAATGCCATTGTGTGCTGTAGTGTTAAGTTTTCCCTTCACTGGAACTAAGGAGCCTAGCCAGAACCATGAAAAACAGCCCTAGACCATTATTCCTCCTCCACCAAACGTTATAGTTGGCACTATGCATTCGGGAAGGTAGCGTTCTCCTGGCATCCGCCAAACCCAGATTTGTCCGTCAGACTGCCAGATGATGAAGTGTGATTCATCACTCCAGAGAATGCATTTTCACTGCTCAAGAGTCCAATGGCGGCGAGCTTTACACCACTCCAGCAGATGCTTGGCATTGCGCATGGCTGCTCGGCCATAGAAACCCATTTCATGAAGCTCCCGACAAATGGTTGTTGCTGACGTTGCTTTCAGAGGCAGTTTGGAACTCAGTAGTGAATGTTGCAACAGAGGACAGACGATTTTTATGAGCTACATGCTTCAGCACTCGGTCTCGTTCTGTGAGCTTCTGTGGCCTTCCACTTCCTAGCTGAGCCATTGTTGCTCCTAGACATTTCCACTTCACAATAACAGCACTTACAGTTGACCGGAGCAGCTCTAGCAGGGCATAAATTTGATGAACTCAATTGTTGGAAGGAGGCATCATATGACGGTGCCACGTAGAATGTCACTGAGCTCTTCAGTAAGGCCATGGTTGTGTGCTAGAATTTATACACCTGTCAGCAACGGGTGTGGCTGAAATAGCCGAATCCACTAATTTGTAGGGGTGTCCACATTACTTTTGTATGTAGCAAGTAGCTATTGATTTTTAGACGTTGTCCGATGTAACTTTAGCTAATGCAATCAATGTCTATGTATAGGATGCTATCTAATGTGGCAGGGGATAGAACATTATTTTCAATGTGGGCAGCAAATGATAAGCCCCCACCAAAAAAGCCCCCAGCAATCATTGAGAAGCCAGAGAGAAAGGCTGGGCCCCATCCTTCAGAGCAGCTAGTGAGAGAGGATGACAGAGAGGGAGTACAGCAGACCCAGCCAGAGATGGCAGCCCTGAGTGGAGCTGCCAAGTATAAGTCCATGTTTTTATTTTATTTATTTAACTAAGCAAGTCAGTTAAGAACAAATTCGTATGTACAATGACTGCCTAACCCGGCTAAACCCAGGCCAATTGTGCGACTCCCTACAGGACCCCTAATCACGGCCGGATGTGATACAGCCTGGATTTGAACCAGGGACTGTAGTGACGCCTCTTGCACTGAGATGCAGTGCCTTAGACCGCTGCGTCACTCGCGAGCCCTGATGTTCCTAAATAAAGGAACCACAAGTATGCATTATTGGTGTTCAATATGTCGGCAGGAGAAAACAACATGTTCTCAAGAAAGGAATTACAGATTAAGAGCCAGGGCCATCAGGAAAAACAAAAGGTGCTGCAGTCTGCAAGTGACATTGCCAGGTAGCTGCTTCTGTTTGTGGGATGTCTACACAAGAAGCCAAAGTACACTATCAGTATGAATCGGGAATATAAGTGTAGGACTGAATGTAACATGAACACTTGTAACACTGTTAAATCTACCACAAATAACTATTTTCTGTTGCAGACAAGGAGGGCAGAGGTTAAGGTGACCGTGTTATTGGTTGAGCACAATGTGCTGCTGGCGGTGGCGGATCACCAAGGGCCTCTGTTCAAGGAGTGTTTCACTGATTCACAGATTACTAAAGACTACAAGTCTGTCCACACAAAGACCACCTCTATAGTCAATGAAGCTGTCGCACCATACTTCAGAAAATAACTAGTGATGAAGATGAAAGACAATACTTACACGATAATCAAGGATGGATCCAACGATACAGGTATACCTATTAAGGTATATGTTGTTCCCAAAGTTGGACATATTGGCCTTTTGTTAATTTTCTGCTCTTGTTTTACATAGTAGGCCATGCACTCAAAAGGGGAGTGTCTTTAAAAATGATAAGCCTATATGTTGTCATTGCAGGAAGAGAAAAGATGAACCCCCTCATAGTGTGTTTATATGACACTTACAGACTCGTGTACAGGTTCATTGATATGTGCGTTACCAGTGGGCTAATGTGCGACACAGTTGACGTTATCTACCAGAAGATAGACGGGGCCTTGCAGGAGAACAACGTACCATGGGACAAATGTTTTGGTCTGTACATTCATAATGCACCTGTTAACACGTGCTGTAAATTCCATTGCATCCAGAATGTTAAAGGAAAAATCCAAACATCTTTGTCCATGGGTGCCCCTGTCACATACTCCACAACACTGCCAAAAAGGCTGGGCAGGGTTTTTTGGAGGTGTGTAGAGTTCTTAGTAGAGTAGATTCCTTTATGCTTTGAATTACTTAAATGTAGTCTAATTTCAAGTAAGATAATTTATCATGCCATGATTTAATGAAAATTCTGTTTGATTACAAGTTATCATCTATTGCAGGTGTCCGGATTTGATGTTGAGGATCTAATCGTGTATGTTGGATATCGGTTTTAAGGAAGCACCAACAGGAAAGGTTACCTGACAGGTTAACACTTTAATCAAAACCACCTCTATTGTCGTAGTTGTTGAAAGACCCAACAGAGTACATTTGAATGGATTGAAATTAGCATGTCATCTTGTCACAGAATTGTGTGAGCTTCATGAACATGAACACATGGAGATGCTCCCCCATGTCTCTGAGATGGCTGAGCTTGGAGAATTGTGTCAGTAGGATTCTACAGAAGTATGAACCACTGGCCAGTTATGTCAAATTAAGGGATGTTGAGGGATTTTATATTTATAAATGAGAAACAACCAAGGTTTAATAAGAGGCTCTTGCAGGCATTCTCTGACCCAATGACTGAGATCAACCTGCTCTTTTACCATGCTACTCCCCCAGCCTTCACCTGCTTCAACCTCTGACTCCAGAGAGAGCAGTCCTCCATCTTTCTACTACATGAGGTAAAATGAGATGGTGGTATACTTCTGTCAAGTTCCATAAATGTTTAATATTGTTTCTTTATTCTTCTACATTCAACGCTACATCTTAGGCCATGTTATATTTAACTTAGAAAATCTGAATTAAATGTACATTTTGTGTATCCCTTCTAAAATACCATGTTGTAGATGACAAACTTGCTCAAAGTTTGTGAAGCTTGTTGATTTTCAGAACCGAGAGCCACAGGAAATCCTTTGCAAGGAAAAGTCAAACCAACTGTCAGGTAATGGTTAATAGGTGGAATTACACAGGGTGATTTTGAATCATTGGATTTAATACTGTCTGCAGATTCAGTGAAATAAAACATTAATGTCTGTCGGGCAGTAGCAAAGCTGAATGTTGGTTTTACAATAAGAGCCAAGCTCAGCAGGCTTCTCGAGGCTGGAGAAGCCTGCTCGAGGCTGAAAGTGGATACATTTCATCAGGCTGCGGTTTCATTTCTGGAGGAGGCTGTCGACTACACCATAAAAGGAATTACCACTACACCATAAAAGGAATTACCACTGACAGAGCCTGTGCTGAAACCAGATTTGTGGACGTCCGGCAGAGGTCAGAGTGTGCAGTTCAAGAAGCCTTCTACTTTGTGGACAGGTTAGAGTTAATGTTTTCTTAAGCTAATATTTTATTTTGATTGTAAAATTCATTACTACTTTAAACTACTCTGACTATTTCAAATCAGTGCATACTGTGTTTGTTTTATGTTCGCTCACCTATTCCCATATCATGGATCTGTCTAAGTAGTTCCTGGATTATCAGCTCATGGATGATCCTTAAAATCCAGCCACAGAGGACATTAAGAGCTTTTGGGGACATCTGGTCTCATTGAAGCATAAGGTAAGAATTATTATGGGGCCTCTTCAATATGTACAATGACTTAATCAACTTAGATGCTAAAGCACTTTAGATAAGATAACAATTAGGCCTTATTTGCACATTCTTTGTAGGTGACAGATTAACAGATTTGGGTGACTCTCAAACATTGCCAAGATGGTCTTTGCCAAGATGATTCTTCCTCACTCAGATGCGGATGCTGATCGTGTTTTTTGGGTGGTGGGGCTCAACAAAACCAAAACGAGAAACAGTTTGGCCTTTGATGGAACCCGGTCTTCCATTATGACAGTGAAAATGGCTGGCTTTGAACCAGTCTGCTTCATGTGGGAGCCCCTCCACCTCTGTCATCAAGGCATCAAAAACTGCAACAAGCACTTCCAACAAAGAACCCAATAATTAAAAGTGGGGAGGGGATTGGAGATGTGGAGGGATGAAGGTGGAGAAAGAGAGGCAGGAGGAGGTGAGAGAGGGGGTGAGAGCGAGGGATGGAGAGGATTGATGAATACAGATAATATTTATCAGCAGGAAAAACTCTGTTTTAGACAAAACTGACTTTATGACCAAAATTATCCTATTTCCACTTTGTAGTAAATGTTTACACTAGTGTATCTTACTTATATTATCGATGCCACAGGCCATTTTCAAAGAGATTGGTAGATTTTTAGTGGCAATTGCTCTTTAAGACCTGCTTTCGCATGTGTTACTGTTACGCACAACGTCACCAGTTTACTTATTACGCACACCTGCCACCATCGTTACGAGCACCTGCGCCTCATGAGACTCACCTGGACTCCCTCACTTCTGTGATTACCTCCCCTATATCGGTCACTCTTTTTGGCTCTGTCCCCAGGCAGTATTAGTTATGTTTTAGTTATGCTTTCATGTCCAGACGTTACCCTTGTTTTGTATTATTAAATTCACCCGCTGTACTTGCTTCTCGACTCCCAGCGTCTGCATTAGTTACCTTGCATTTGATTACTTTGTTAATAATATGGACCAGTTGAGGCTCAGAGGAGGAAGGGGAGGACCATCCTTCTCAGTAAATTTCAGAAAAAGTAAAATAGTGTAACATTAAAAAAGTTATCCTTTGTAGATAAAACTATACTAAATATATTCACATGTCACCAAATAACAGATTAAAACACATTGTTTTGCACTGAAGGTCTCAGTAGCCTCAGCAGCACCCTCTACGGTAGCACAAGGGTGTAGCCTGAGGACAGCTATTTTCTGTCCTCCTCTGGGTACATTGACGTCAATACAAAATATTGGAGGCTCATGGTTCTCACCCCATTCCATAGACTTACATAGGTTGGAAGACATCCTCTGGAAGTCGTAATATTTACTATCAGAGCTCTTGCAGTATGAACTGACATGTTGTCCATCCAATCAAAGGATCAGAGAATGCATATTTTACTGAAAGCATAAGCTACAGCTGGCTAACATTGCAATGCATAAAATGTGGTAGTTGACTCAAACAGAGAGAAAGACAATAATTGAATAGCTTTGAACAAATTAATTTCTTTAAAAATGATGGAAAAGTAGGAGAGAGCTAGTTATATTTTTTTCATTCTTGGTTGACCTTTCATCACTTTACTAATGCAGCTAATTTAGACTACTCAACAACCTGACTCAATGAGAGAAGAATGCTATTTATGTTAGCTAGCTGGCTAAGGCTATCCAACACTGCAACTCTTCCAACTAAGTCAAGGTAAGCTTTCGGTTTTATTAATTTATTGCCACTGGGGTCTGCCGGTATAACTGCTAAACAGATTGCTGTACACTGTACTGCATGTAAGTACACTTGGATTGGGAGTTTCACAGGAGGTTGGAGGCACCTTAATTGGGGAGAACGGGCTCATGGTAATGTGGAATTGTATCAAGCAATGTGGAATTGGATCAAGCACATAGTTTTCAGGTGTTTGATGCCATCAAAATTGCTCTGTTCCGGCCATTATTATGAGCCGTTCTTCCCTCAGCATCCTGTGGTAGGTTTACTAACATGTTAGTTATAGTTTGTTGACTATAACGTTAATGTGGTGACAACGATGTATGCTGTGTAGCGGTTATGGTATGAAGGTTTAGCTTGGAGGTTTTTGCACCTGGTCATATACAGCTGTTGTGTTGTGCACAGAAGTCCACAAGCGAAGGGAAAAGGTGAGAGGATAGGAGCGTGTAGATGCGAGAAGGAATTATACAACAAGCAAAGGGATGATGCTGAATGTACAAACATCTCTGAAATTGGAAACACTTATCTCCCTCACTAGCTTTAAGCACCAGCTGTCAGAGCAGCTCATAGATTGCTGCACCTGTACATAGCCTATCTATAGTTTAGCCCAAACAACTACCTCTTTACCTACTGTATTCATTTATTTATTTTTGCTCCTTTGCACCCCATTATTTCTATCTCTACTTTGCACTTTCTTCCAATGCAATCCAACCATTCCAGTGTTTTTTTTTACTTGCTATATTGTATTTACTTCGCCACCATGGCCTTTTTATATTTTTATTTATTTTTATATATATTTTGTTTGCCTTCACCTCCCTTATCTCACCTCACTTGCTCACATTGTATATAGACTTATTTTTTCACTGTATTATTGACTGTATGTTTGTTCTACTCCATGTGTAACTATGTGTTGTTGTATGTATCGAACTGCTTTGCTTTATCTTGGCCAGGTCGCAATTGTAAATGAGAACGTGTTCTCAATTTGCCTACCTGGTTAAATAAAGGTGAAATAAAATAAAAAATAAATAAAATGTGGCTGCTATGAAAGTGAACTGTGTGTGCGGGTGATCTGTTGCAAAACGTTTCCTAAACGGAAGCGAACAGAACAAAACCGGGAGAGACCTACCTGAATTTGACCAATAGAAACGCTTGTTTTAGTTGCAAACCGGTTTGTTCAAATGATTACACCCCAGATCAGCTACAGTAGATGCAGGCAAAAGTGTGCAAGGCGGTATATAATATGTCACTGTCTGTCACCTTGATTACTCCAATTTGTTTCTCGACCTGTGCACCTACAGTGCCTTCAGAAAGTATTCACACCGCTTGACCTCTTCCACATTTTGTTGTGTTACAACCGGAATTTAAAATGTTTTTTTTTTCTTTCTGTAATTAAAAAGAAAAGCTGAAATATCTTGAGTCAATAAGTATTCAACCCCTTTGTTATGGAAAGCCTAAATACGTTCAGGAGTAAAAAGTTGCATGGACTTACTCTGTGTGCAATACTAGTGTTTAACATGACTAACTCATCTCTGTACCCCCCACATACAATTATCTGTAAGATCCCTCAGTCAAACAGTGAATTTCACTATTAAGGATTCCAGCTTTAAGTTTAGATTAAACTTATGTATTTTAATCATAAGAAGCTTTAAAGACAAACACTTACTAAAAGTGATCAAATTAAGCTCTGGGGGAGAATTCTTAAAGGCTATGTAGTAGTCCTTGAGTCAAGGGAGTCGGTCGGGGTGACAATGTCTCATAGTGATTTATTTTTAGGTCTATGTCCCTAGAGTTGGAAAATGTGTGATAGCATTGCAGCAATGGTGACTTTCTGTTTGTTCATCACTCTCTTTCATTCCTATATCCCATTAATTTTTCCCATAACAATGTCCGTATACAACAAGTAATTGCTCATTTATAGCCTTCATATATCATTGGAATGCTTAGATTCACAGCTATCCATCAGACACATTTTCAAAAATGTTCAGGTCAACAGAACATGTTAAACTTTGTTTGACAAGTGGTTCTGAAAGGTCATGAATATACCTTTCAAATAATATATAATATAACCAAATGTGAAAGTACCAGCTACAATGATTGCTTAAAAATCCCCCATATTGTGCCATTGAATAAGAATGTTGGAAGCTTAGCCATGAAATTCCAGTGAAGTAGGTATGTTTTGTGATTGTAACTTTGGTGACAGAGAAACCAAATTTCACACACAAACTAGAACAAGGTTTTTAAAAGATTTGTCGATATAGGTCCATCACAGGAATCAAGCATTAACCCCACAGAGAACTCTCAAATATAATACCCGCCAAACTACTCAATCGGGTCTTATTGGATACATTTCGCATGATCATACTTGTATGAAATATAATTGTAGTGTGCCCAATAATATCTTAAAATGCTCATAGAGATGTAGAATACACAACCGAATTAGCCAGGTATGCCAGATATAGTGGCTTGCAAAAGTATTCATACCCCTTGGATTTATTCACATTGTATTGTGTTACAAAGTGGAATTCAAATGATTAAGTTGTCATTTTTTGTCAACAATCTACTCAAAATACTCTAATGTCAAAGTGGATTCTTTTTTATTTTTAAGATTAAACAAAAATATAGTCGTTACATAAGTATTCAGCCTTTTTGTTCAGACAAGCCTACATTAGTTCAGGAGTAAAATGTGTCTTAACAAATCACATAATATATTACATGGCTTCACTATTTGGGAAATAATAGGGTTTGACATTATTTTTGAATGACTAACCCTTCCTCTGTCCCCTATATATATAAATATATATATATATATATATATATATATATATATATATATATATATATATATATATATATATATATACACACAAACATCTGTGAGGTCCCTCAGTCAAGTATTGAATTTCAGCACAGATTCAACTACAAAGACCAAGGAGCTTTTCCAAAAGCCTCATAAAGAAGGGCAGTGCCCTTGGGAAACAATAACAAATCAGATATTGAATATCTCTTTAAGCATGGTCAAGTTAATAATTATGTCAGACACATCAAAGATAGTCTTCCTTTTGAACTGAGCTGCAGGAAAATTCAGGATGGATCAACAACATTGTAGTGACTCCAAAATAATGACTTAAATGACAGAGTGAAAAGAAAAAGAAAAATACACAGAATGCAAATATTTCACAAACAAGCACTAAACTAATACTGAATAATACACTTTTTTAAAATCCAAATGCAAAGCCTTTGGCCGACAACACATCACTGAGTACTGTAACTGCCTCTTTATTTTAAAGCATGATGGTAGCTGCATCATGGTATAGATATGCTTGACATTGGCAAATACTGGGGAGTTTTTCAGGATAAAAAGAAACGGGATGGAGCTAAGCACAGGCAAAATCCTAAAGGAAAATCTGCTTCAGTCAGCTTACACTAGGAGATAAATTCACCATCCTGCGGGACAATAACCTACAACACAAGGCCAAATCTACACTGGAGTTCCTTACCAAGAAGACAGTGAATGTTCCTGAATCCCCAAGTTAGTTTGGACTTAAATCTGCTTGAAAATCTATGGCAATACTTGAATATTGCTGTCTAGCCATGATCACCAACATCTTGACAACGCTTGAAGAATTATGAAAATAATAAATGGGCTAATATTGCACAATGCAGGTTTTTAAAGCTCTTAGAGTCTTACCCAAGAAGACTCACAGCTGTAATTGCTGCCAAAGCTGTTTCTAACACGTATTGACTCGGGGGTGAATAATTATGCAACGACTATTTTATTTTATTTCAATTCATCTTAAAAACATATATCTTCCACTTTGACATTAAAGAGTTTATGTTGACATAAAATACAACTAAATCAATTTTAATGCCACTTTGTTAAACAATAAATAAATAAAATATGAATACTTTTGCAAGACACTGTATATAAGATGTTAAATTATTAACAGAAAAGTGGTAAGAATGTGCCCAAAAAGCTGTCAGAATTGCTGATTTCTAAATGGGATGAAAGAAAGAGAAACAACCCACAGAAAGCTATCGTTGCTGAAATGCTATCACACATTTTCCAACTGTAGGGACATCACCCAAGTGCAATGCCCAAATTTGGGGGTCTGCATCATGGATTATAGGGGAAAATTGTTATTCAGAGATGTACCATTGAACCATAAATGCTCACAGGCCTAATTTGCATACAGTTTCCATACTCAGTGTTTTTCAGCAGAGTTAGATTAAAATGCCACACAGTTAACAGCACCCAAGAGATGTGAAAGCACCCAAGAGAGAAAAACATCCCAAGCTTCAGTGTAGCACTACTCATATATGTAGATGTCCAAAGAGAGTATCAATGTTTTCTCTCTGAAAACTGGGTAAGAACACTCTCTGTTTGAACTACTGCCCACTGCCTTGAGTCACCATCTCAGGCTTACTTGACCCTGATTGGGCAGCACAAGATAAGAAGCAGGTACTCAGCCATCAAGTACTGTGATTACCTGCTTCTAGCCTATTTTAGTTAAACAGATCTTATTAGTTGGGGCATGCTTAGTTCACTTCAGTTTGTGGATAACACAGTAAATAACAAATTATGACCTTAGTCAATGAAAACATCTGGTTCAAAGAATGGTGTTTTTGCCAGACTAATTAGATATTTCTTCATCGAGAGCTGAACATGTTTGTAGGTGGATAAAATGCCATTTAGAGCAATTACCCATTTGCTGATTTATCTCACGAGGCACTTATTCCTGATTATTTTATTGTGAAGGATAGCAATACCCCAAGATGCATCACCTAAGACACCTTATCCTTTTGCTACAATAATTCAGGCTTGAGATTCTTTCACTCAAGAATATAACTGTGTGAAAAATAAACCAAACTGCAAATAACATTCTTTCAGGCTTTCTCACTGCACAAGAGAAGTGTTTGAATGAGGGAGTATTACATTCAGGGAAAATATTAATGTCACGACTTCCGCCGAAGTTGGTGCCTCTTCTCGTTCGGCGGTCGTCGTCACCGGCTTTCTAGCTGCCACCGATCTACGTTTCTTTTTACATTTCTTTTGTCTTGATTGTACACACCTGGTTCCCATTACGTTATAATTTATTCCCTATGCAACCCTCTGGTTCCCACATGGTTTTGTGTGTGTTTGTTCTTTGTTTAGTGTTCAAGACTTCTGTGAGCTGGTGTGTTTTCCCGGCGTGGAAATATTTGTTTCTTTTCAAATAAAGTACTTATTTTACTCAGTTCTTTGTCCTGCGCCTGACTCCGTCCTAACCGCTGCACATTGACACTTGACAATTAATGTATGTATGTGTGTGCACCCTAGAGTTTAGGCTCCACAAGTGTTTTAATTTGATAGTAATTGCATTTCTTATGTATTATTTAAGGTTTACAAATACAATAAATAGGTTGATTGAGCTCCTAAGACTCCCTTGATCAAAATGACAGGGGATAACACACCAGTCAAGAAAAATACAGGGAGAAAACGCGTATTTTCCATGTTATTTATGGAGAGCATCTCAAACAGCATCCCATATAGCCCCTTCAGCTATCGGTTGAACCTTTTGATTTCCATAGCAGGTCTCAAGTGATTGATTTTCCCACAAAGCGGATGCTTGGGGAATAGTATACATATATTATAATAGTATAATAGTATTCAACATATACATAGAAAATGGATTGTTCATCTCCTTGCATGCACTCTCTTTCATGAAATATTACTGTCTACAGATTGCAGATGAAGTAAACAGGTGGTAGAGACTATGAATGGGTGGAAAGACATAAGTATTGATTATGTGAGTCACCGTTCTCTTGCTACACTCTCAAAAAAAGCAGTACTGTAAAGGTACGTTTTTGTCCTACAAGGTACAAATGTCATACATTTACAGTACATCAATGGTCTTTAAGGTACTAATATGTACCTTTTGAAAAGGTATAGAAAAATCAGACTGAAGAAAGGTTAATATTTGTACCAACCTTAAGGTACAATGATTACTACTATACAAATAAGCGTATGATAATCAATAATATAACAATAATAAATAACTGCACTGCAAACGTATGATAATCAATAATATAACAATAATAAATAACTGCACTGCAAACAACTTGAATCCTGACATTACGATAACTAACAACTAGATAACAATGAACAAAGACTACATTGATCGTATGGACGATGGTTAGCTAATGCTACCTAATGTTACTTGTTACAATTTAGCAATATTCAAGCCTAGCTAGCAAGCTAACGTTAGCTGGCTACTCCAACGTCATTCTGGTAGATGAATTCAAAAGTGTGCAACTGCAGCCCGCAATTCGGGGCGTTCCTGCATGTGGGCAAACCCCGCTTCATTGCTAGCTAGCGGGAGCGGCACCAGTAGACAGTGTCCTTCGCTCCCGCCTGCCGAATACCTGCCTTCACCGTCGTTAACAGAACTGCAGGACACTGTCTACCTGTCACCCCTGCCTCCCTCCTGCTGTGTACCGGAAACAACTGTAGCACACCAGATGGGAGGCTAGAGCAACACCGTGTAACTACCTGAAATGCACAAGGACCTCTACTCCGACAATTAATCCACACATAAAATGGCCAACCGAATCGTTTCTAGTCATCTCTCCTCCTTCCAGGCTTTTTCATTGTTTAACTTATATGGTGATCGCATCTAAACTTTCATTGTAGTACCACGACTACCGGCAAAACAGTTTGTCTGTCATTCCCCCACGTGGGTATAACCAATGAGGAGATGGCACGTGGGTACCTGCTTCTATAAACCAATGAGGAGATGGGAGAGGCAGGACTTGCAGCGCGATCTGCGTCAGAAATAGGAATGACATTTATTTTAGCCCTTGGCGTCGCAAACGCTCGTTGGCGCGTGCAATAATTGAATAACAAGGATTTCTAAATTTATTTTGCGACGCTCGCGCACTTGACGTGTCCGGTCTGGTCAGCATGTTACCTTGTCACAACACAACTAATTAGATCAAACGCATTAAGAAATTGCATAAATTTACTTTTAACAAGGAACACCTGTTCATTTAAATGATTCCAGGTGAAGCTGGTTGAGAGAATGCCAAGAGTGTGCAAAGCTGTCAAGGGCAAAAGGTGGCTACTTTGAAGAATCTCAAATATAACATATATGTTGATTTGTTTTAACTTATATGTTATGTTAAAACATAACATATGTCATATATGTCATGCAGTAACCAAAAAACACTCCATGTCTTATTTTATAGTTTTGATGTCTTCACTATTATTCAACAATGTAGAAAATAGTTTAAATTAAATTTTTCAAAAAACCTTGAATGAGTCTAAATATATTCTTGAAGAATAGGCCTTGTTGATGGATTATGAGCCTTCCACTGTCACGTTCTGACCCTAGTTATTGTGTTAATCTTTTGTTTTGTTGGTCAGGACGTGAGCTGGGTGGGCATTTCTATGTGTTTTGTTTCTATGTTGGGTTAAAGGGTTGCCTGGTATGGCTCTCAATTAGAGGCAGGTGTTTGGCATTTCCTCTGATTGAGAGTCATATTAAGGTAGGTTGTTCTCACTGTTTGTTTGTGGGTGATTGTCGCTGTGTCTGTGTTTATTGCACCACACGGTACTGTCTCGTTCGTTTTTCCTGTTCATTGCGTGCGTCGTTATATGTAGTTTGCATGTTCAGGTCAGTCTACGTTGTTTGATATTTTGTAATATTTCAAGTATAGTTCGTGTCTAATAAATTCATTATGTCTACATACCTTGCTGCACATTGGTCTTCCGATCCCTCTCTCCTTTCCTCGTCTGAGGAGGAGGAAGAAGTAGACAATCGTGACATCCACATCTTTCTAACCTCATTGTAATTCTAAATACAAGGCTGTTTTTCTCCTATGTTTACAATGAGAATGTAAACAACGTATATTTAAAGCTCCTGTTTAGCTGTCACAGACTGTCAGTCCTATCAATAGCTCTGTCAATGAATTTGAGAGTGATGACATTTCTCCAATCCCAGCTTTCTGCGGCAGTAACAGTAAAGTTTGCAGCAAAGGCTTCTTAAACATTTTTTACAATCAGGAACATGCCTGTGGGAATTTGACTGCTGTTTTTGTGGTCTCAACATTCCCCAGAGACTTTCAAACCAAACTTGATGGGAAGAAAATCATGACACAAAGTGTCTACGGATAGGCACAAAATTGTCAGAGTGCTACATGAGACAATGGCACTATTCACAATGTAAGTATTATTGCCATAATTTTAATTGTTTTTTTTGAAGTAATTAAAGGATTGTTGACCAAAAATATAATATTTCAAAATTACTTCCCGTACTTTGGCTGCAATTTATACCCAGACCAAGTTTCAATTGTCTTGCCAAATCTTGCACAATTTGCAACACAAAGTCTCTGATCTGATGTATGTTTACTTGTCCTTGAAATGTGAAACTTCTAAAGTCTGATTTCTTCTATCACTTACATTTTGGAAATTCCGTATTATTATTACTACATTTTTGGATAACGGCGGCTCAAGTTGTTGTGGTGACTAGGTACAGAAATCTGATCTATGAATTACGTTTCTTCTTGGGCCATTAACTACTTTCAGGGCAAGGAACGATCTGATTAACATAAAAAAATACTGAGTTTATCCTTGTTTTGTGATAGGTATCCCACCAATGCAGAGGTTGAAGGTTTCCAAGGCATTCATCCTAAAATACCCTTTCCTGAAGGATTCGGAGGGGAATGGATATGTATTGTATGTTACTTCAATATTATTAGTATTACAACAGTATTTTATAGTTCAATGTGGCTTGTTCTGTCTCTCAAAAATTATGACACATTTTATTCACTTATTTTTAGCTGTAGCAAATAAACATGAGTTTAACAACAAATATTTTGGGTTGCTAATGCTTTTGCACATTCTCGGGAGCAAATGCTTAGAACATTTGTGTGGAGGCGAAACAAGACTGCAGAGGGAATGACTGGAGGACACAGCAAATAAATACCCCGTATGGACACCCTCTGGGGTAAGTGTAAAAACATTTGGTAGATAACTTTTCAAAGCTGCAATCTGTTGGAATAAGTATGACAACAGTTGTGGTACAACAAAATCATGCATAAAAAAAAAAAAATCAACAACCTTGCTAGTGTCTATTGGTCAAGGTAGTGTGGTTGTGGCAACTTCGAGAACTCAAGATAGCAGCTTAAAACATTTAATTAGTTTCAGGCATTAGAGAAGAATCAACATGATGTATTACGGGATATGTCTTTCTCTGGCTCTTTCTACAGTTGTATGAGGTGGATTGCATCTACTCTATAGTAGGCAACATATGCTGTTGCTTCAATGAGGGCTTCACCAAAATTGTTGAAAAGGTGCTTGAACAGGCTCAAGGGAAATCCCCATTAGCAAAACTCTACATGGAGGCAAGCGAAGAGAAAGCATTTGGAAAACCATTTAATGAGTGGGTGTGTGCAAACTTGACTGGTATTGTATATATTCTTGTACATTGTGGAAAAATCTCTGATGTGATGTACTATGTTCTGAAATACAGGCAATACAAAGGCATTATTTGAAATTCAACATTGTATCTTGATCGTGTGTAGGAAAGGGAGGATGTGGGATGGTACAATATACCAAACAATATAAGCAAAATTTTAATTATGATTACACTGAAATAACCCAAGGATTACATAAAAAATTACCCATCTGCTGGGTCAATCGCCCAAAACACTGGGATGTTTTAAACCTGCAATATTGTTATGAATTTTATGAAATGACTAAATGATGTATACATTTAACGTAGAACTATAACTAACAGAATTCTACCCCGTCACTGTATGATTGTATGAAATTTATTAGAATTATAAATCTGATGTGTGTAGTTTTAGTCAGAATTAGGACAAGGACTTTTTGTTCCTTTTTAGTTTGTAAGCAGGGTGCAAGTGTGAGACAATGTATGAGATAAGAGGAGCTATCGACAGACGAGCTCTACTACTGTGTTCCTTACAGGACATTCTGTCCCCACCCAGGGAGGGGAGAGAGGAGCTATCGACAGACGAGCTCTACTACTGTGTTCCTTACAGGACATTCTGTCCCCACCCAGGGAGGGGACAGAGGAGCTATCGACAGACAAGCTCTACTACTGTGTTCCTTACAGGACATTCTGTCCCCACCCAGGGAGGGGAGAGAGGAGCTATCGACAGACAAGCTCTACTACTGTGTTCCTTACAGGACATTCTGTCCCCACCCAGGGAGGGGAGAGACCTTGGGCTTGTAGTAGATTGTATAACAGGTGGCAGATAATGTATGAGAAGGAGAAGACTTGTGAACTATATTGTCATTGTCTTAGAGGAGGGACAGTTATGACGAAATGAGAGGTATATAAACCAATGTACATGTAAGGATGGGCAGAGCTCTCGTAAATAAACATGCTGACTATGGTAGACTGGCCTCTGTCTGTTTCATTTTAATAAGAACCTTACACATTTTTAGTAACAGAGTATTTTAATTGAAGTTCAGTTTATGAACACTGAGAACAAAATTCTCATGACAAATATAGTCTTAATTTACCCAGCAGCTGGGTCAAGCGCTCAACCCAAGGCGCTGGTTTAGAAGCACAACCCAAACCCGCTGGGTTGAATTGACCCAGCACTGGGTTGTCAACATGAACCAAATTGGGTTATTTTTAACACAGCATTTTTGTTAGTAACAATAATTAATTTTGGAAAAATAATATGAATTGCCATATTAGGCATAACTAAACTTTTATGATGCCAAAATCAAATGTTTTCAGTAACTGTTTTTAGTATTCACATTTATTTGCTTTGTTTTCTGATTGTTTCAGTGCATGCATTCATCAAGATTTGGACAAAGAACTTCCACAGGGCCGCATCTCCAAAAGACACTCAAAAAGGTGATAGTTCTAAACTGGAGTTGATACATTTTTTTATTTACATCTTAATTATCTTTTAAACGTCCATTGGTTGAAATCTACTGCTCAGTTATCACTTGGCTCGTTTATAAATAAGGATGTAGTTGTCCCTTTAAACATCCTAAGATGAACAACCCCATAGTGTTCACATTCCTCATGTAAATGTTGTAGCTACATAAAAAAGAATGGACATTTCCCAAATTCTTTATTCAATCTTTGCTCTTTTCTTCAGTACCATACTGATGATTTCAAATTGTATTGGATTCATTTTTCTGTTAAGACATTGAATACATTTAGTATATTTAATGAATACATTTAGTATATTTAATGTTTCGTTTTTTTCTCTGAGAAGTAAGTTCATTAAAAGTTATACGATTTGGTTTTTGTAGATGCAACATTTGAATATTGTTAACACACAGTAACCACAACCCTAATCTAATTTGCGTATTCATACTGAGTTTGAGTGGTACCAATTCACTAAATATTAACCTTTTACTGCAGTGGGCTAAATCAGGGTCCCACAGTGTTTCTTGGTAGTCTTAAACTAATCTACTTTGAAACAAAAGTATACACCTCACACACATGGTGATGGGTTTAAAAAAAAAGACACCTGTACCATGTCAGATATAGAGTTGAAATGTGTTACATTTTGAGTTTGCATCCCACTATTACTCTTTATATACATCACAGAAGACAAATATAACAAAACCGTTTGATATAGAAACACCTGATTTTCTGCTGTTTAGTTTAAAAAAATGTTTAAATCAATTATGAAAAATATTAATAACATTCCACCCATGAGGCCACTAGGTAATTTGACTGCAGGAAAGGGCTAATTGATACAAACTACAAGGGTACAACTGTGTACCCCTGTCAAGGAACCATCCCAGTGACAAGCTTTTGTACCTTTACAAGGCACATTTTGGTATTTTTTTCCTGAGAGTGTATGACTACACCTAGAGTACAGTAGATCTCCTGTCACTCACTTCTTATATGTTGAGAAGTCTGTCATATTATGTGAGAAGAGACTGATCCTTTGCATCTTTGTAATTCATCCCTCTGTGAATACAGTTTATTCCATATTGTACATCCACTGTAGAACAGCAGACATAAAACAGTACATTAAACATACAGCACCAAACATTCAACAAGGTAATTTGATGGAATGGCTACTGTATAACAAAACAAAAAACTCTGGGGGGAAAAAAAGAACAGAAAAGAATAAGAACATTTGGAATCTGATTCACTCAGACTCTCGTCTTAATCATCAACAGCTCAAAAACTATAAAGACCCTCACAACCCCCAATAGAGATATGGCTTTATTTGCCCAAATCAGTTGTGTGGGTTGATTCTGGATTTCTCAGTCCCCAGCTTTCCCCAGAGCATTATTATATTCAGTACAGTAGTGTTGTGTTAATATCTTGCTATAGTTAATGGACAATTAATGACGTCATCCCAGTCCAGACTGAGGCTTTCTGTAAAGCAATAGACTACAGTAATTCACTACTGTAAACTATTCAATTAACCTTAACAGTGTTACTGGGACCCAAGTACCAAGAAAAAAATGGTTTAATACCAAACTGATTATCAACTACTTACTCTCTTAGACTTTGTTACCTCAAACAAATGTTTTAAATCTGTTGAAAGGAAAAACTGTGATACATTCAGTGTGTATGGCTGTGCAACAGCACACTTTAAAGTGGATATAAGGGTAGTCTGAATATGGTAGTCTGGTATAGATGAAAATAATGAAATTAACATTTTCATGACTGCATTGCAATCATAGCAGACATTAGTTTTGATAATCATGACCACTCCTCGGGAAAAATGGGTTCAAAGATCCTCTTGATTCTGTCAAGACATACAGTGTACAAAACATTAGGAACACCTGCTCTTTTCATGACAGACTGACCCGGTGAATCAAGGTGAAAGCTATGATCCCTTATTGTTGAATTGACTTCAATCAGTGTAGATGAAGGGGATGAGACAGGTTAAAGAATGATTGAGACAATCGATATATGGATTGTGTGTGTGCCAATCAGAGGGTGAATGGGCAAGACAAAAGATTCAAGTGCCTTTGAACAGGGTATGGTAGTAGGTGCCAGGTGCACTGGTTTGATTGTGTCAAGAACTGCAACACTGCTGGGTTTTTCACTCTCAACAGTTTCCCGTGTGTGTCAAGAATGGTCCACCACCCAAAGGACATCCAGCCAACTTGACACAAGTGTGGGAAGCATCAGAGTCAACATGGGCCAGGATCCCTGTGGAATGCTTTCAACACCGTGTAAAGTCCGTGCCCTGATGAATTGAGGCTGATCTGAGGGCAAAAGGGGTTGCAACCCAATATTAGGAAGGTGATCCTAATGTTTTGTACACTCAGTGTTCAGTACAAGCATAACTCATTGAGGTCACAAAAGGTCCACCTATCTATGCTGAGGTCTGATGACACTAAAGTAGCATTGCAACTCTGAACCATCCTTTACACTGTAAGGTTATTGCGGCAAAGAGGATGCACCAAACAAGTATATGTTCCTTTTTGATGACTTAACAGAGCTTGATTGCTTATTGCATTACAATTTAAGAACATAATAGCCTAAAAACTCAACACCTTCACTCAGCAGCATGGGACATAATGTGTCATATACAAACACACTGACATTAATTTGGGAACAACTGCATTATGTCTTGCAATATAACATTGTGCCCTCTTAATAAATCATGTCTAGTTCAATTCTCGTTACAATCAAACGCTCCTTACAAACATGAAAGTTGAAGGGAGCTAGCGCACTTTTCAATGTCCTAAAAGACGTTCCTGGTGGAAAGAGATTTTAATACCTCTTCAGGATCCGACCCTTTTTTTCAATATTCCCCTAAAATGACATACCCAAATCTAACTGCCTGTAGCTCAGGACCTGAAGCAAGGATATGCATATTATTGATACCATTCAAAAGGAAACACTTTGAAGTTTGTGTAAATGTGAAATTAATGTAGGAGAATATCACACCTTAGATCTGGTAAAAGATAATACTTTTTTGTAACATCTTTGAAATACAAGAGAAAGGCCATAATGTATTATTCCAGCCCAGGCGCAATTTAGATATTGGCCACTAGATGGCATTAGTGTATGTGCAAAGTGTTTAGACTGATCCAATGAACCATTCCAAATATGTTCAAAATGTTGTATCAAGACTGCCCAAATGTGCCTAATTGGGTTATTAATACATTCATGTACATAATTGTGCACTCTCCTCAAACAATGGCATGGTAGTATTTCCCTGTAATAGCTACTGTAAATTGGACACTGCAGTTAGATTAACAGGAATTTAAGCTTTCTGCCCATATCAGATATATGTCCTGGGATTTTTTTGTTTGTTACTTACAACCTCATGCTAATCACATTAGCCTACATTAGCTCAACCGTCCCGCGGAGGGACACACCAATCCCGTAGAGGTTTTAACAGTGTATGGCTTTAAATTGTGGTTGATATTATGAAGTGCCCACCAGAACATCACATAGCTCCATACGAGGCAAAATCATTCATGTTAAGTTATGTTAGCTCCCTTCTTGACAGTATCCCTGTGTGGTCAGAGATATGAATCTATACTTGCATTGTTTCTGAAGTGAGACAGATTACACAGTTATCCTCAGATGGAGGACCTTACAGGACAGCATAGCCTGTGACTTATTGCATAGTTAAAGCTCCATGTTAAAAATGACAGGCAATCACTCACAATTTCGCTAATCAGAACTGCCACTGATTGTTCTTCCAAAGGGCTTTGAGGCAATACCAGACATGAAATTAAAGTTCCACAAAGTGGATCGAGACTTAACAATATTACATGTTTGTCTCACTAGATAAACAGGGACAAACAACTGCATCAATCAAGAGGGCTATCATCATGTATGTCTCTCAGATAGTACCCTGCATTCTCACAGACAGATATACATATTTATTGGATGGGAATTAATGAAATGCCCTTCTCATTAGTCATTCCATACAGGTGTGTCAAGAAGCTTTGCTGACCTTTGTCATTTGTGTCACTCAACAGTGATGCAGACTGGGAAGCCGATGCACCCATATTAATGAGGTTGTCAAACATATACATTCCTCCAACAACTACATGTCCTGTATTATATATACGAATGTTTAGGTTTACTGAACCATGTCTTGTTTATTGCTGTGGTTCAGAAATGCATTGACAGAATGAGGAAAACAAAAATAGTTTCCTGAGTATAATACATCATTAATGAATGTGTTTGGTTCTCTATCACCATAGAGATTTAGTTGCGGTAAACATTCAAAACAACCACTAACTCCCTGGAACAGCCTTTATAAATGAATAAATAGTGGTCTATTTAAGTGATAATGCCCTCGAAGCCGGTGTTTGGAGGATGTATTTGATATATTCGGGCCGGCAAACCGTACCAATATATTCTCCAAACACCGGCTTCGAGGGCATTATCACTTTTATACAATGGGTTACCAACATATTCAAATAATGATTGACATTTTCAATAAAAACATACATTTTATGAATTTTTTCATACTATTTTATCCTTCCACAACATATCGTCCCGACACAAATCTAGGGTTGCTACCCAAGCCGCCTGGCCGTTCGTTCTATCGGTTCGGTTGCCGGAGTCGTTCAGTTTTTTTGTTCTGTATCTATGGACACGACCCAATCGTTCGTTCGTTCTAAATGTTCCATTGCCATACTGGCTGGCAATGTTCTTATCCCTTGCTTGCTAGCTAGCCAACTACGGCTAACTTAGTCACGTCAAACAGTGCAGCAATAATAACAACAGTCAACAGTAGCTGCAGCTGCATTTATTTTGGCTGTTTTCTAGAGACATTTATTTGGATAGATCTATAACAATGAGCTAATGAGGCGCAGATTCACCTGGCATAGAAAATGTGCTCTCTCGTCAGGACCCTGTTGTTCAGAGGAGCTAGCTAAAAACACAGTTAACACAATCACTTCAAACTGAAGCTGCAAAGACTGCAAACTAGCTGCTCTTAGTTTCGTTTGACCTTTTTTCAATTGACATTTCTTTGTATATTTCCATGAAAATTACGCCAGGTGATTCATGATTTCGACTGCGTGAGAAACTCTGCATGCTTGTCGGTCTCATCCAGACTCCTGACACGTTCATTACTATAGGACAGCTGAGATCGAATTTGAATATTGAAACAATTTTGCAAATGTCGGAAAGATAGACAGCAAGGTTTTTACAAATCTCTGCTGTTGTAAACTAAATGTTAGTCTAAAATAAATGGGAGATAATGTTAAGATGCTTTTGAATAGTGTAAATCAAGATTATAAATTGCCTGGCTGGGCTGATAAGACAGTGTATTGCGTAGTCAGATGAAACAGAAAAAAATTGGCATTTTAACGTCATAGACTTAGCTGGTGGTAACTTGTGGAATAGACACCGTCTGGAATGCAGTTTTAACCAATCAGCATTCAGGATTAGAACCACCTGTGGTATAAAGATACATTGTTGTTTTTCCATTCAGTTGGCAATCAGTAGGGTACAAGGACATTTGTGTTGATGCATTTACCATTCAGTCAGTGTGTGATCAATGCACTGAAAATGGAAAATAGATTTATCAGATAATACTACACTATTTATGCAAAGTACATTACCACTATCCCTAATAAGATCACATGGTTGATCAGTCCAGAGATAGTCTGATAATGAACCGAATTGAACTGTATTGTAATAGCAGGCTCACATTAGAGCTGGGAACTGCCAGGGACCTCACACTATGATATTAGGTGCTGAAACATGCTGATAGAAAATGCATTGTAAATCATGGAAATAACTGTTGGTAAACAAGCTATAGGATGAAAAATACCGGCGTTTTGGCGCAGGTACAGCCGACTAGCAATAGCTAACGCTACCTAGCTAAAAACATATACACTAAGTGTAAAAAACATTCGGAACACCTTCCTAATATTGAGTTGCACCCGCTTTTGCCCTCAGAACGGACTCAACAAGGTGTCAAAAGTGGTCCACAGCGAGCGACAGTGACCAAAATAGACTTCAATGCTTCCCTCAGGTGTGTCAAGTTGGCTGGGTGTCCTTTGGGTAGTGGACCATTCTTGACACAACCAGGAAACTGTTGAGCATGAAAAACCCATTAGTGTTGCAGTTCTTGACACACTCAAACCACTGCGCCTGGCACCTACTACCATACCCCGTTCAAATGCACAAATCTTTTGCCTTGCCAATTTACCCTCTGAACGGCACACATACACAATCCATGTCTCAATGTCACAAGCATTTCGCTACACTCGCATTAACATTTGCTAACCATGTGTATGTGGCCAATGACATTTGATTTGAATAGTCAAGGCTTTTTTTATGTTAGGATCTCAAATATATTTTGATTTGTTGAACACTTTTTAGTTTACATGATTCCATATGAGTTATTTCATAGTTTTGTCTTCACTATTATTCTACAATGTAGAAAATAGTAAAAATAAAAAAAATACCTTGAATGAGTGTGTCCAAACGTTTGACTGGTACTGTACGTACACTACCATTCAAAGTTTGGGGTCACTTAGAAAGAAAAGCACATTTTTTGTCCATTAAAATAACAAACAATTGATCAGAAATACATTGTTAATGTTGTAAATGACTATTGTAGCTGGAAACGGCTGATTTTTCATGAAATATGTACAGAGGCCCATTATCAGCAACCATCACTCCTGTGTTCCAATAGGGCGTTGTGTTAGCTAATCCAAGTTTATAATTTTAAAAGGCTAATTGATCATTAAAAAACCCTTTTGCAATTGTTAGTACAGCTAAAAACTGTGGTGCTGATTTAAAGAAGCAATCAAACTGGCCTTTAGACTAGTTGAGTATCTGGAGCATCAGCATTTGTGGGTTCGATTACAGGCCCAAAATGGCCAGAAACAAAGACCTTTTTTCTGAAACTCGTCAGTCTATTCCATGCGAGAAATTGCTAAGAAACTGA
Organism: Salvelinus fontinalis; assembly: GCF_029448725.1. NCBI lineage: Eukaryota > Metazoa > Chordata > Actinopteri > Salmoniformes > Salmonidae > Salvelinus > Salvelinus fontinalis. Next base: position 25,974,815 of record NC_074676.1, read on the forward strand.
AGATCTCGTACAACGCTGTGTACTACTCCCTTCACAGAACAGCGCAAACTGGCTCTAACCAGAATAGAAATAGTGGGATGCCCCGGTGCACAACTGAGCAAGATGACAAGTACATTAGTGTCTTTAGTGAGAAACCGACGCCTCACAAGTCCTCAACTGGCAGCTTCATTAAATAGTACGCGAAAAATACCAGTCTCAACGTGAACAGTGAAGAGGCAACTCCGGGATGCTCGCCTTCTAGGCAGAGTTCCTCTATCCAGTATCACTTATTTTGCCCATTTTAATCATTTATTTTTAATTGGCCAGTCTGATATGGCTTTTTCTTTGCAACTCCGCCGAGAAGGGCAGCATCCCGGAGTCGCCTCAACGTGCCATTGGAACACAGGAGTGATGGTTGCTGATAATGGGCCTCTGTAGATATCCATAAAAATAAATCTGCTGTTTCCAGCTACAATAGTCATTTACAACATTAACAATGTCTACACTGTATTTCTAATCAATTTGAAGTTATTTTAAAAATGGCAAAAAAGTGTTTTTCTTTCAAAAACAAGGAAATGTCTAAGTTACCCCAAACCTTTGAATGGCAGTGTATGCATGTATGCATGTTTCTTGGGGGGGGAAATCAATACTTTGAGTCCCAAATAATATTGCGATATGTAACTAATCAAACCCCCCCAGCTCACATATGATAGTGTTAATTACTTTCAATGAATTCTGCACTTCCAATAATTTAGGAATTGCTTAGTATGCATTAATACAATTAACACAACTTTATTTAAATAATGTACACAAATACAAATATTGTAATCATGCACACAAATATAGCCATCTCCTTAACTTATTTCTTTGAACACAAGCAAACATTTTAGAGAAAAGCATACAACCGAATATTAGTTAACGAAGTGTGTCTTCGGGGTTTTTCTGCAACATGTTTGAGTCCCAGTAAATTCAACATTAAAGTACCTGTATCTGTTTGTCTTCTACTGTAACATGTACAGAATGTGACCATCAAAGTATTACAGACACAATATTTTTTTAGATGACAAGCCAACCAACCACATTTTACAGTTTGGTTGTCTCCAGTTTGATGTCAATGCAATACACTATGCAGTGATTTCCCTGAAGCACTGGACATAACTTTACTAAAGAACCAACCAAAACTATACATATTTCTGTAAGGTAGATTCACACTTAAGAATACCCAACCACTTCAATTATAAAGGCTATACGGTTGGATTACAATATTTACTGCATCACAACATTAATTTGATCATAGAATTCACATAAAGCTGTTCTGTACAATGAACCACAAGTTGAGCATCTAGATTTCATCGGACTGAATTTGCCTACATTTACAGTTTTGTTCCAAGTCCACACTGTCTAAAATGACTCTGGATCAACCCCGAAATATTACTTCAACTGGTTACAAGTAAATGGGTTAGGTTCTCAATTGTAAAATGCTAGATTTGATGAAACTAAGCAATTCCAGTATCAGTACATATGCTGTCAGTGTACAAGACTAAGTTTGAATAACGACTACAGTAGATTCAATGCCAACTTTTATTTGATTACGTATTACCAAAACTATATTTCAAATTTCAACACTCAACTTACTGGTCCCCTTTGGTTAAAAGTAATAAATACAAACTAATATTTAATGTAGCCTAAATAGAGCCCATTTGTCATCTTTTAAAAATAGGAATTACATATCCACATTTCTTCAAATTGGGTTACAAGCAATTAAATACATTTCCTGTAAATAAAAAAAAGCTTGTTCAAAAACTTTTCCAAACATTCTTTACATAAGACTTTCACATTTCATAGCTACAATATTGCTAACAAGCATTGTCTACCTTAACATATACAAATCTTACCAGGGTTTTCAGTATCACATGCTCTTAAGCAAGTACCATTACATATGCTGGCAGTGTACAAGTGACTAAAGTAGACCACATTAACTGGAATGACATTCACTCACAGGATGGAAAAAACAGCAACCTGAAAGCCACTTCCCAATAAGTCACGCCTCCAACTCTTCTGATAGGCTGCGGCTGCTACATTGCCCCCACCACTATTCAATGAGCATGCAGTGTTGAAAGCAATTTAGAAGCTTTCATTCAATTTAAAAAACGTAATTGATCTGTCAAATTATTATTTATTTTTTTCCCAGGCAAATTTTATATAGAATAAGTTGCACAAACCAAAGCATAATTTTCATTCATAAAGCACTTCAGACCAACAACAGCGTCATCCCACGTTTTACACTGCATATGTCATTTCTGCCTGCAAGATGAAAGAGCAATTCATTTATAAGCTTCCTCCTTTGCACATCTTGAGGAAATTGGATATATTGTTTTTCCTGGTATACTTGGTCTGTATGGCTCTATTGAATGAAAAATGTTTTTCCAAAGACCACTCTACGGGAGTACTACCGTTTGAAGTAATATGCAGATAAGTGTCTTATGATTTACACTTTAAGCCATGTCTGGCTGAATGCAAATGTAAGCAAAATGTGCTTTCTTACAGCACAAAAGTATTCAAGTTATTAATTGTCAGCCAACAGATGAGGGTATAAGCAATGTTCTTAAGTAGGACTTATTCTAATCCCTCATATCATGCTTTCAGGATTGGCCGGACATGGGTCACCTCCACTGCTGTGAACTGTGAGGTAGTTGCTATAGCGGCAGGGTTTCTTGCCCTGTTCCTCCTCTGCCATCTGGCCAGTGATGGTGGTCTGGCCTTGCTGGGTAAGCCGTGTCATGCGGAAGGAAGAGCACCTGAAAGAGCCGGTCAGGGTAGTGTTGTTCTCTGACTCACGGCTGAACGTGGCTGTGCTCCGACAGTAGCGCTTCAGGCCATGGCGGAAATGGATAGTGAACAGGCCGTAAGTTATCGGGTCCAAACAGGCATTGAAGAGGCCAAAAATAAAGAGCATATGAGTCAAAGAATGAGAGACCGTCTCATCCATATCGTCTGGGAAGAACCAGTACCACAGTCCCAATAGGTAGTAAGGGGTCCAGCAGACGATGAAGGAAGTCACGATAACAATGCTCATTTTCAAAGTCCTCATCCGTGCTTTTGGAATGTTGTTGTGGGAGCGTCTGAGATGTATCTCCTTAGAAGACACTGAAACAAGGAAATAAACACTTTCTCCTAATCTCAACACCATATGTCAATATGTTTATATTACCTTTATCATCAATATGCAGTGCTCTTAGTAACCCCCTCATGAACAACTGTATACTACTACACCTAGAAATAACTACCACTAGAATACTACAATTGACAGTAAAATATGTCATTTGACCTACTGTTTCCATGGGTCATACGACTGGATATCTCCACCAGGATCCGTGTGTAACAGACGATCATGATGATCAGTGGCAGCAGGAATAGACAGGCAAAGGTGAACATGTTGTACAGGGTTTCCTGCCAGTGTTGGACAAAGCTCCCACGGGTAGTGCACTGGGTAAACTTTTCTGGGACTGTGATGGTCACGCTGTGGAATATCAGCATCTATATGACAACACAAAGGAAATGTTTGTTTTTAACAATAAAAATAGTATGGTCTTTAACCATAAATCTATTGCTTGTCTTAAGTGATATACTGCATGAAATACTAGTGTTTCATGCAGCAGAAAATTGCTCTTGCCTAGTCTGCAATGTGACTAATACCATGTTTAATTGCTCATTTCACTGAATTTGCACAAAGGTGAAGAGGCAAGCGTTGAATGCTTGAAATTAATTGCATGTAAGGGCTTCTTTCAGTGATTCCATTTCTCAAAGCCTATGTAGTTTAATGGATTTTATTGCAGAGCCTCCAAATGTAAAATTAATGTCATAATCAGGAGTCAGTAAATGATGGCCCTATTCACCAGTTATCAATCACATTTAAAGGTTACTCTTAAACCATGGACAATATTAACTGCAACACCTGTACTGAAATTCTCTTCAGGAAAGCGTTTAGTTTTCTTAATTAGTGCTTCCCATTACTACATTTCTAATTGCTGTCAAAATCAAAATGTTCTATTCTTGGTAAGTGAACCTGACAACGTGCATCAAGTCAGTAATGTGCTATAATGCTGCTGCAGGGTTATGTCATTTGATGTTTTACTTAAAACATTTAACATCCCTGGGGTATACCAGAAGTATAGTTGTATCCTTGTGGTGGTGTCTTGAGATTAGGCTGAGGAGATAAAACATGAAACCTCTCTTAACCAGAGCCTCACCTGGGGAACAGACAGAATCACACTCATCGCCCACGCCACAGACAACATGATTTTGCTTCTCTTCTTGGCCTCATTGATGGCTAGTGGGTTGAGGATAGCAGACTGGCGGTCCAAGCTAATGACCACTGTGACAAAAGCACAGGAGTACATGGCAACAAGTTTCATGAACATCAGTAGCCTACAGGCGACGTCTCCTGCCTGCCACTGAACTGTGATATTCCAGACAGCATCAACAGGCATGACGATGAAAGTCACCAGCAGGTCTGCCACAGTCAGGTTAATTATTAATATCCTAACATGGGACTTGCACTTGCCGTTAGTATTGGCAGCCCACAGCACAGCTAGGTTACAGACAGCTGACATGGCACACAGAGTAAAAGTAATGATCACTCTGACTTTGGCTGCTGTGGAGAAGGTGGGCAGCTGTAGTGAGTCTCCACTTGCACTCTTATTGCAGATGTGGGCGAGTGCTTCAGAGCTGGCGTTCTGGGCTTGTTCCATCATTTGGTGAAACATCATGATCTCAGGTGACATTCTCAAGCTGTCATTCATATCCCACAGGAACGGCAGAGACAATATCTTCTCTGGTTGTTCTCCAGCAACGTGTTCACGTGAACACTTTGGTCACTCTGTAAGAATAAACGGTTGGAAAAGAGGGATGTTTAGTATGCAGTTTTTGCACTTGTTCACCCGCTCGCAATTGCTAATAACCCATCCACAACCGCCTGACTATGTGATGAAGTGAAAATCTGAGGCCAGCACCCAACCGTAACCCGTAAATATAGAAAATGCACAACAGTCAGATGGTGGAGGGATTTTTTTGACAGGTCTTTTTTTTTACATAGATAGGCCTGTTCCCAAGTCAAATGTACATTTGGTGTATTATTTTACTGTAAGAAAGGCTTAATTCTGCAGGAGGTAATATTATATATTTGGCCAGTAGTCACAGAATAGGTTAGTGTCAAGATCAATTCTGAATCAAAATCAAAGCCGAGATTTATTTAAAAACATGACATAATTAAAACGTAAGGCTATGCAACATTAACCTATTAAAAACAGTTCTATAGCAATGAGGTTTGTGCAGTAGGCTATCACTGCATAATGACTATGCTTGAATTGCCCTGTCAATGTTGTTCTTCTCAGACCATTTTGAAATTATAAAAACGAAAGTCAAATATTCCTTGATATTAAAAAAGACAAAAGCCGCTAACAATAACAATGCAAGCTTATCGAAACACTTTGCTATTCATTAATTTCAGCTAAAGTGCTGGCTGTAGCATGAGTGGAAGTATAGAGAATGTGCATGTTATGGCTTATAACAAATAAAATGTTGACAGTGTTGAATAACTTAAAACATTATCTTAAAAACTGCAGCTCATGGTTTTAAAAGCTTTGAAATCTCACAGTATCAACTTTTCTGTGCGCTCGAGGCTTCTTTTTACAGTCTATGGCTCAAGGAAACTGCAGATACGGTAATCTGAGCTATATAGCCATACAACTCTCCATCCGTGGCCTCCAACTGCTCTTAAATGCAAGTAAAACTAAACGCATGCTCTTCAAACGATCGCTGCCCACACCTGCCCGCCCGTGCAGCATCACCACCCTGGACGGTTCTGACTTAGAATATGTGGACAACTACAAATACCTAGGTGTCTGGTTAGACTGTAAACTCTCCTTCCAGACTCACATTAAGCATCTCCAATCCAAAATTAAAGCTTCCTATTACGCAACAAAGCATCCTTCACTCATGCTGCCAAACATACCCTTGTAAGACTGATCATCCTACCGATCCTCGACTTCGGCGATGTCATTTACAAAATAGCCTTCAACACTCTACTCAACAAATTGGATGCAGTCTATCACAGTGCCATCCGTTTTGTCACCAAAGCCCCATATACTACCCACCACTGCGACCTGTACGCACTCGTTGGCTGGCCCTCGCTTCATACTCATCGCCAAACCCACTGGCTCCAGGTCATCTACAAGTCTTTGCTAGGTAAAACCCCGCCTTATCTCAGCTCACTGGTCACCATACCAGCACCAACCCGTAGCACGCACTCCAGCAGGTATATCTCACTGGTCACCGCCAAAGCCAATTCCTTATTTGGCCGCCTTTCCTTCCAGTTCTCTGCTGCCAATGACTGGAACGAACTGCAAAAATCACTGAAGCTGGAGACACATATCTCCCTCACTAGCTTTAAGCGCCAGCTGTCAGAAAAGTTCACAGATCATTGCACCTGTACATATCCCATCTGTAAATAGCCCATCCAACTACCTCATCCCTATACTGTATTTGTATTTCTTGCACCTTTGCACCGCAGTATCTCTACTTGCACATTCATCTTCTGCACATCTACCATTCCAGTGTTTAATTGCTATATTGTAATTACTTCGCCACCATGGCCTATTTATTGCCTTACCTCCCTTATCTTACCTCATTTGCACACACTGTATATAAACTTTTTCGACTGTATTATTGACTGTATGTTTATTTGTTCCATTTGTAACTCTGTTGTTGTATGTCTCGAACTGCTTTGCTTTATCTTGGCCAGGTCGCAGTTGTAAATGAGAACTTGTTCTCAACTACTAGCCTACCTGGTTAAATAAAGGTGAAATAAAAATAAGATTTTACCAGCGGTAAGCCTATATGTGCACTTGATTTGCTGTTTGGGCCTGCCGGGTAGGCGGAGTTCTACATTGACACATGAAATTGTTAAAAAAATGGGAACACTTTACATTCCCGGCGATAGGGCTGCTGAATCAAGTGCACCTTCCGCTAACAGCGCGAAATGGATAAAAAAATAAAATAATGAACGCAAGGCTTTAATGTTGTTTTTTTAAAGAAATGTTTGGTGACCGACTGGGAATGCCTTGGAGATTGACCGGTTGATGACCACTGTTTTAGGCTATGTGAGAGGGTATAGACCTCCAGTCAATGTAATTCAATTTAACTAATCTGAACAGTAGGCCTAAACTACAGTTCCCTTGACGTGCCATTTTGAAGTCCTTGTCTTGGGGCTATTGAATTTCTATAGTGCCTCACAATCATCACACAACATAGCCAGCACTGCTATCATCCCCTTATATCATTTCACCAAATCTTTCCTAAACATTTGGCTAGTGTTCTGGCCCTCCATTCTATTTATTTTCAGCTCTCCATTTCGCAGTTTTTCTGTTATTGAATTAAACTCCGACATTTCTCTTTTTTGCCTCAACGGAGCAACATTAACTTTTTCTGCCCAAGTTCCCAAAAGCATGTGTATTTGGAGAGTGTACAGTCAGGCCTTAAAACTTAAGCTACACACTTTCACCAGATAAAAATAATTAAAGAAAACCTCAAATGTAGCCTACAGATATTAATTTGTTCTCTTTATCTATACGCTATGATTTGCATTAAAATACATATACACAGAGTACAAAACATTAAGGAAACCTTATCTTTCCATGACAGACTGCCCAGTTGAAAGCTATGGTCCCTTATTGATGGTAATTTGTCAAATTTACAAAATCAGTTTACATGAAGTGTAAGAGACAGGTTAAAGAAGGATATTTAAGCCTCAAGAGTTGACATGTCAGGCTAGTTTCAAGAATCGCAACGTTGATGGGTTTTTCATGTGCAACAGTTCCCCGTGTGCATCAAGAATGGTCCACCACCCAAAGGTCAACCAGCCAACTTGACACAACTGTGGGAATCACTGGAATCGACACGGGCCATTCCTGTGGAATGCTTGCGACACCTTGTAGAGTCATACCCCGACTAATTGAGGCTGTTCCAAGGGCAAAAGGGGGGGGGGGGGTGCATCTCAATATTCGGAAGGTGTCCTTAACGTTTTGTACACTAAGTGTATATGCACAGTGCATTCGGAAAGTATTCAGACCCCTTGACTTTTCACATTGTTACGTTACAGCCTTATTCTAAAATTGATTAAATTATTTGTTTTCCTCAATCTACACCCAACACCCCATAATGACAAAGCGATAACTGAAATACCTTATTTACATAAGAATTCAGACCCTTTGCTATGAGATTCGAAATTGAGCTCAGGTGCATCTAATATCCATTGATCATCCTTGAGATGTTTCTACAACTTGGAGTCCACCAGTTGTAAATTCAATTGACTGAACATGATTTGGAAAGGCACATACCTGTCTATGTAAGGTCCCACAGTTGACAGCACGTCAGAGCAAGAACCAAGCCATGAGGCCGAAGGAATTGTCCGTAGCGCTCCGAAACAGGATTGTTTCGAGGCAGAGATCTGAGGAAGGGTACCAAAACATTGCTGCAGCATTGAAGGTCCCCAAGAACAGTGGCCTCCATCATTCTGAAATGGGAGACATTTGGAACCACCAAGACTCTCCCTAAAGCTGGCCGCCCGGCCAAACTGAGCAATCGGGAGAGAAGGGCCATGGTCAGGGAGGTGATCAAGAACCTGATGGTCACTCCGACAGAGCTCCAGTTCCTCTGTGGAGATGGGAGAACCTTCCGCAAGGACAACCACCTCTGCAGCACTCCACCAATCATGCCTTTAAGGTAGAATGGCCAGATGGAAGCCACTCCTCAGTAAAAAGCACATAACAGCCCACTTGGAGTTTGCCAAAAGGCACGTAAAGGACTCAGACCATCTACTGCATCTTGCCATCTTTATGTAATACATGTATCACTAGCCACTTTAAACAATGGCACTTTTATACGTTTACATACCCTACATTACTCATCTCATATGTATATACTGTACTCGATACCATCTACTACATCTTGCCTATGCCGTTCTGTACCATCACTCATTCATATATCTTTATGTACATATTCTTTATCCCTTATACACACAAGTGTAAAGGTAGTTATTTTGGAATTGTTAGGTTAGATTACTCGTTGGTTATTACTGCATTGTCGGAACTAGAAGCACAAGCATTTCACTACACTCACATTAACATCTGCTAACCATGTGTAAAATAAATAACAAATAAAATTTGATTTGAGAAACAAGATTCTCTGGTCTGATGAAACCAAAATTGAACTATTTTGCCTGAATGCCAAGCGTCACGCCTGGAGGAAACCTTGTACCATCCCTACGGTGAACCATGGTGATGGCATCATCATGCTGTGGTGATGTTTTTGGCGGCAGGGACTGGGAAACTAGTCAGGATCAAGAGAAAGATGAACGGCGCAAAGTACAGAGAGACCCTTGATGAAAACCTGCTCCAGAGTGCTCAGGACTTCAGATTGGGGCGAAGGTTCACCTTCCAACAGGACAACAACTAAGCACACAACCAAGACAACGGGGCGGCAGGTAGCCTAGTGGTTTATAGAGCATTGGGCCAGTAACCGAAAAGTTGCTGGATCGAATCCATGAGCTGCCAAGGTCAAATCTGTCATTCTGCCCCTGAGAAACGTGCCGAGACGTGGATGTCGATGAAGGTAGCCACTGCACCGCTTTGATTCAGAGGGGCTGGGTTAAATGCTGAAGACACACTTCAGTTGTACAATTGACTAGGTATCCCCCTTTCCCCAACGCAGGAGTGGCTTCGGGACAAGTCCTTGAATGTCCTTGAGTTGCCCAGCCAAAACCCTGAATTGAACTCGATCGTACATCTCTGGAGTGACCTGAAAATAGCTGTGCAGCGATGCTCCCCATCCAACCTGAAAGAGCTTGAGCGGATCTGCAGAGAATGGTAGAAACTCCCCAAATGAAGGTGTGCCAAACTTGTAGCGTCATACCCAAGAAGACTTAAGGCTGTAGTCACTGGCAAAAGGTGCTTCAACCAAAGTAGAGTAAAGGGTCTGAATACTTGTGTGATATTTTATAAATTAGAACATTTTTACAAATATGTGGAAAAAGTGAAGGGGTCTGAATACTTTGAATGCACCGTACACTGGAACAAAAATACAGTATGTAAAGTGTTGGTCCCATGTTTAATGATCTTAAATATATCCCAGACAATTTCCACATGCACAAAAATCTTAATTCTCTAAAATTTTGTGCACTAATTTGTTTACATCCCTGTTAGGTGACCATTTCTCGTTTGCCAAGATAATCCATCCACCTGACAGATGTGGCATATCAAGAAGCTGATTAAACAACATGATCATTACACACGTGCACCTTGTACTGAGCACAATAAAATGCCCCTAAAAATGGCCAGTTTTGTCAACTGCGTGCAATCGGCATGCTGACTGCAGGACTGTCCACCAGAGCTGTTGGCAGATAATTATTTGTTAATGTCAATACCATAAGCTGCCTCAAACATTGTTTTAGAGAATTTGGCAGTTCGTCCAACTGGCCTCACAACCGCAGACCAAGTGTAAATACGCCAGCCCAGGACCGCCACATCCGGCTTATTCAACTGTGTGATGTCTGAGGCCAGCCACGCAGACAGCTGATGAAACTGAATTTGTACAACCTAAGAATTTCTGCACACTGTCAGAAAGTCTCAGTGAAGTGCATCTGCGTGCTCGTCGTCCTCACCAGGGTCTTGACCTGACGGCAGTTCGGTGTCGTAACCGACTTCAGTGGGCAAATGCTCGCCTTCGATGGTCACTGGCACACTGGAGAAGTGTCCTCTTCCCGGCTGAATCCCGGTTTCAACTGTACCGGGCAGGTGGCAGTATGGTGTTCTGTTGGCAAGCGGTTGCTGATGTCAACATTGTGAACAAAGTGCCCCATGGTGGCGGTGGGGTTACAGTATGGGCAGGCATAAGCTACGGACAACAAACACAATTGCATTTTATTGATGTCAATTTGAACACACAGAGATATGATGAGATCCTGAGGTCCATTGTAATGCCATTGATCCACCGCCTCATGTTTCAGCATGATAATGCACAGCCCAATGTAGCAAGGATCTGTACACAATTCCTGGAAGCTGAAAAAGTCCCAGTTCTTCCATGGCCTGCATACTCACTAGACATGTCACCCATTGAGCATGTTTGAGATGCTCTTGATCAACGTGTACGACAGCGTTTTTCGGTTTCCGCCAATATCCAGCAACTTTGCACAGCCATTGAAGAGTGGGAAAACATTCCACAACCAACAGCCTGATCATCCCTATGCGAAGGAAATGTGACACGTTGCATGAGGCAAATGGTGGTCACACCAGATACAGACTGGTTTTCTGATCCACGGCCCTACCTTTTAAGGTATCGGTTATCAACTCGTGAAATCCATAGATTAGACATTTACATTTAAGTCATTTAGCAGACGCTCTTATCCAGAGCGACTTACAAATTGGTGCATTCACCTTATGACATCCAGTGGGACAGCCACTTTACGATTAGGCCCTAATGAATTTATTTCAATTAACTGATTTCCTTATATGAACATGTTGAATGTTGTGTATATATTTTTTCATTGTATACTGTATATACACAGTGTCTTCAAAGTTCACACTCCTTGACATTCTCCAGATTGTGTTGTCTTACAGGCCGAATTTAAAAATTGATTAAATTGAGGGGTTTTTCACTGGTTTACACACAATACCCCATAATGTCAAAATATAATTATGTTTTTAGAAATTCTGACAAATTAATAAAAAATTCAAAGCTGAAATGTATTGCGTCAATAAGTACTCAATCCCTTTATAAGCAAAAATAAGTTCAGTAGTAAAAATGTCACAACATAATACGTTTCATGGAATTTTGAATGATCACCCAATTTCTTTACCCCACACATGCAAGGTCCCGCAGTTGAGCAATGAATATCTAAAACAGATTAAACCAACGAGGTTCTCTGGTTTTCCATTGAGTCACATAGAAGGGCCCTATTGGTACATGGGTAAAAAATATAAAAGCTGACACTGAATATACAACACATGACCAATACTATGTGCTTGTCGAACATCTCATTCCAAAATCATGGGCATTATTATGGAGTTGGTACCCCCTTCGCTGCTATTACAACCTCCACTCTTCTGGGGAAGGCTTTCTAGTAGATTGTGGTACATTGCTGTGGGAACTTGCTTCCATTCAGCCACAAGAGCATTAGTGATTTTGGGCACTGATGTTGGACAAGTAGGCCAGGCTCGCAGTCGGCGTTCCAATTCATCCCAAAGGTGTTCAATGTGGTTGAGTTCAGGGCTCTCTGCAGGCCAGTCAAGTTCTTCCACACCGATCTCGACAAACCATTTGTGACTAATTTCAGGAAACTAGGCGTATGTCGCTCGTCACTACTTCACAGGAGAGCCATTTGAACAAACTTAAAAAAAAAAATCTAAATCCTTTTTTTGGCAGAAATGCCATCTGGAACGTGTGAACTTTCATGTGCCTTAATAACAAAGTTGTATGCCATCTGTAAATACGAATAAAATTGTTAAATTACACGCCTTGTTGGTTTAGCCACAGAAAAAGACAGTCAATCATAGTGGGAAGTGGGAAGGCTCCTAAGATGATGGCTGGACTGGACATGCCGAGAGATAAGTTCGGATTGGATTGCCATGTAGCACGCTTCTGTCTATAACATGACCTGGTCAGTATGTGTAGGCAATCCTTTCTAACGCTGCTTTTTAAAAAACATATCACTTAGTAGAACTGCAAAGGTGCTCTCCACTTTCTGGAGGACTGAGTTCTGAAATCAGTGGAAAGCACGGTGGAATTAGAGTATGACAGCTGAGGAGATTCTGGCGTTTCATTGCAAATTTGCAATCAGAGTCCAAAAGAGTCCACACAGAAGGCTGTTGTCTCTGAATTACATCTTCAAACTAAGGCAACCATGGCATCGGTGACAGAGGGAGAGGAATCCATCCATGTATATTGGTAAAATAGTCTAGCTAGCTACATTTAGAAGATATTACACATTTCTAATTTTGTCAAAAAGTTTATTTTCCTTTCAAGTTAAAATGTACTGTTAGCTAGCTAATGTTAGCTGCCTGGCTCGCTAGCTAACATGACATGTATGATTGGTGCAGTGATACTATTCGAAACTCGGAGCCATTTGCGTTGCTAGCTGTAGCCTAATCTTAGCTAGCTAACATTGAACCTGTTTGGTTATTTACCTGCAGATTCATGCTGGGTGTCACGAACCGGCTCGAAATTCGTAACAAAAAGGGAGACAAAATCTATTTATTAACTGAAGTAAACTAAATACAATTAACAATGGTGTGTGTAGTCAGTAATCAGTAGTGTGAGTGTTTTCGTGCATAAATGTGATAATGAGGGGTGTTGAAAGGTGCCAAAGCAAACAAATGGCCACAACCAAAATCTATCAGTGTCTGTATGTGTGTATGTGTGTATTGTGTCCCGGTGTATTTATCCCGGGACACAGCCGAGCTCAGGTGTGTCCCATTTCGCTGACGACCCTCCCGGCTCCGCCCACCGACATCCTATTAAGGAAAACAAGAGCAAAGAGACAGAATACGGCAGACAGAGTGGGAGGGTTGTCACACTGGGTAGTAAAGTTATGAGTTGGGATTATGGGTCATTGTTTAACTAGCTAGCAAAAAAAAAAAAACTCCACTATGCAATTAACCATTTCAATAGATTGTTCACGATGTCACTGCGACAACTTCTGGCTATCTACTCTGATTTCAGAGCACTCGTCTGAGTGTGTCAGAGGGCAGACTAACTGACGAATTTACGAACACTCAATACCCGTTGAATATGGCCGGTGTGAGTAAACGTTGGCAAATTTTTTAATAAAATTGTTGCCAGCAGCACAATTGCAGTCCTCAACGCTCTGTAGAACTTAACAGCCTAACCAGCTCTACTAGGGCGAGTAAAATTGTCAGAGTGAGCTGTTCTCTCATTTGTCTGGAAGTAACTAGCAAGCTAGCCAAAATATCCAGTTAGCTTGGGTCCTTGACTACCGCTGTTAGGGTCAGAATGCTCAGATCAACCCTACTCCTCAGCCAGAGCGTCTTGTGTGTGCTCGGAATGTTCCGAGAGCGAAACGCCCTGAATTTACGAATCGACTATCTGACAACACTGAGTTTACGGACACCCAGAGCATACTCTGGCACTCCAGATTGAATTTACAAACACACCTGCAGTATAAACCAGCCTCTAGTCTTGAAATCTTTGGTTGTTTAGTACATGACCTCACATGTGAATCCTTCAAGAGCTGGGTGGGGCTAAAACTTAAGAGGGTGTGAACAACACTGAATGGGTGTAGACAAAGAGCTCTCCATTAGGCATACCAAAACATTCAAGGGCCATTTTCTCAAAAGTGAGGTTACAAGTTTATCAACTTTCAAAGCAGAATTACTTAACTATTGTTCCTCAACTGTAGTGTATGATAACATTTTATAGCTCTGACTCTATACTTTTATCCAATGTAAAAAATAAATAAAAAATAATTTTGCTACATGAGACCGAATTGAGCCGGTTGGTCACATTTCTGTATGGACCTCGCTCTGTGCACAGGGGCATTGTCATGCTGAAACAAGAAAGGGCCTTCCCCAAACTTTTGCCACAAAGTTTGAAGCACAGATACGTCTGAATGTCATTTTATGCTGTAGCATTAAGACTTCCCTTCACTGGAACTAAGGGGCCTAGCCAGAACCATGAAAAACAGCCCCAGACCATTATTCCTCCTCCACCAAATGTTATAGTTAGCACTATGCAGTCGGGCAGGTAGAGTTCTCCTTCCATCCACCATACCCAGATTCGTCCTTTGGACTGCCATATGGGGAGTTTTTTTTTTTTTTTTTTTTTTTTTTTTTTAAAGGAATGGAGATAAACACAGTCTAAATCCTAGAGGAAAACCTGGTTCAGTCTGCTGTCAGCAGGACATTAACCTAAAACACATGGCCAAATCTACACTGGAGTTAACAGTTTTGACTTTAATCTACGGCAAGACCTGAAAATGGTTGTCCAGCAATGATCAACAAACAATTCGACGGAGCTTGAAGAATTTGAAAATAATAAAAATGGGCAAATGTTGCACAATCCAGGTGTGGAAAGCTCTTAGAGACTTACCCAGAAATATGCACAGCTGTAATTGCTGCCATAGGTGATTCTGTTGACTCAGGGGTGTGAATACTTAAAGGTGATTTCTGTATTCCATTTTCAATACATTTGCAAAAATGTTTGATGTTTCGTCCGAGGGCATAGCAGGATTTCTTATAAGCGTCCTGATTAGTCTCTCGCTCCTTGACAGCGGCAGATATAGCCTTTAGCTCGATACGGATGTTGCCTGTAATCCACGGCTTCTGGTTGGGATATGTACGTACAATCACTGCGGGGACGACGTCGTCGATGCGCTTATTGATGAAGCCGATGCCTGAGGTGGTGTATTCCTCAATGCCATTGGATGAATCCCAGAACATATTCCAGTCTGTGCTAGTTAAACAGTCCTTTAGTGTAGCATCCATGTGATCTGACCACTTCCGTATTGTGGGAGTCACTGGTACTTCCTGCTTTAGTGTTTGCTTGTAAGCAGGAATAAGGAGGATAGAATTATGGTCAGAATTGCCAAATGGAGGGCGGGAGAGAGTTTTGTATGCATCTCTGTGTGTGGAGTAAAGGTGGTCTAGGATTTATTTTTCCCTGGTTGCACGTGACATGCTGGTAAAGGTTTGGTAAAACTGATTTCAGTTTGCAATAAATTCCCCGGCCACTAGGAGCACCACTTCTGGGTGTGCATTTTCTACTTTGCTTATGGCCTTATAGAGTTGGTTGAGAGTGGTCTTAGTGCCAGCTTCGCTTTGTGGTGGTAAATAGACGGCTACAAATAATACCGATGAGAACTCTTAGTAGATAGTGTGGTCTACAGCTTATCATAAGGTACTCTACCTCAGGCGAGCAATACCTCAAGACTTCTTTAATATTAGACATCGCGCACCAGCTGTTATTTACAAAAATACACAAACCCCCACCCCTCGTCTTACCAGAGGTAGCGTCTGTTCTGCCGGTGCATGGAAAATCCTACTAGCTCTATATTGTCTGTATCTTCGTTCAGCCATGTCTCGGTGAAACACAAGATATTGCAATTTTTTATGTCCCGTCGGTAGGATATTCTTCATAGTAGAACATACATTTTATTTTCCAGTGATTGCACGTTAGCAAGAAGAATATAAGGCAATGGGAGTTTACTCGCCTCTGGATTCTCAGAAGGTTGCCTGATCTGCGGCCTCTTTTCCGGCGTCTTTTCTTCACGCAAAAGGCGTGGATCTGGGCCTGTTTCAGTGAAAGCAGGATATCCTTCTTGTCGGACTCGTTAAAGGAAAAAGTTTCTTCCAGTCCGTGGTGAGTAATCGCTTTTCTGATGTACAGAAGTTATTTTCGGTCATAGAGATGGTAGCAGCAACATCATGGACACAATAAGTTAAAATAAGTTATACAAAATGCAAAAAAAGCACAATTGGTTGGGAGAATGTAAAACGTAAGCCATGTCCTTCGGCGACATCTTCAAGATCAAAATATATTTTAGATTTTAGATTCTTCAAATAGCCACCCTTTGCCTTGACAGCTTTGCATTCTCTAAACCAGCTTCATGAGGTAGTCACCTGGAATGCATTTCAATTAACAGGTGTGCCTTGTTGAAAAATTCTTTTTTTAATGAATTTGAACCAATCAGTTGGTCTTTTACCAAATAGCCCTTTTATGGCCACAGCAGCTCAAATAAGCAAAGAGAATCAGTCCATTACTTTAAAGACATGAAGGTCAGTCAGTCTGGAAAATTTGCATAACTTTGAACATTTCTTCAAGTGCAGTCGCAAAAACCATCAGGCGCTATGATGAAACTGGCTCTCATGAGGACCGCCACAGGAAAGGAAGACCCAGATTTACCTCTGCTGCAGAGGATACAACTGAATGTCTTCAACTGAAATGTGTCTTCTGCATTTAACCTAACCCCTCTGAATCAGAGAGGTGCAGGGGGGCTGCCTTAATCGACATCCATGTCTTTGGCGCCCGGTGAACAGTGGGTAAACGTCCTTGCTCAGGGGCAGAACAGATTTTTACCTTGTCAGCTCGGGGATTCGATCCAGCAACCTTTCGGTTACTGGCCCAACACTAACCACTAGGCTAGTCGCATCAGAAATTGCAGTCCAAATAAATGCGTCAGAGTTCAAGTAACAGACACATCTCAACATCAACTGTTCAGAGGCTGTGTGAATCAGGCCTTCAAGGTCAAATTGCTGCACTAGGCTAACCACTAATAAAAGGACACCAATAAGAAGATGAACATGAGCAATGGACATTAGACCGGTGGAAATCTGTCCTTTGGTCTGAGGAGTCCAATTTTGCGATTTTTGGTTCCAACCACCGTGTCTCTGGAAGACGCAGAGTAGGTGAATGGATGATCTCCGCATGTGTAGTTCCCACCGTGAAGCATGGAAGAGGTGTGATGGTGCTTTGCTGGTGACACTGTCATTTATTTAGAATTCAAGCACACTTAACCAGTACAGCTCCCACAGTATTCTGTAGAGATACGCATCCCATCTTGTTTGCTCTTAGTGAAACTATCATTTGTTTTTCCACAGGACAATGACCCAACACACCTACAGGCTGTGTAAGGGCTATTTGACCAAGAAGGAGAGTGATAGAGTGCCGCATCAGATGACCTGGCCTTCACAATCACCCGACCTCAACCCAATTGAGATGGTTTGGGATGAGATGGACCACAGAGTGAAGGAAAAGCAGCTAACAACTGCTAAGCATGTGGGAACAAGACTGTTGGAAAAATTCCAGGTGAAGCTGGTTGAGAGAATGACAAGAGTGTGCAAAGCTGTCATCAGGGCAAAGGGTGGCTACTTTGAAGTTTCCCAAACATAATATTTGTTTAACACTTTTTTGGTTACTACATGATTCAATGTGTGTTATTTAGTAGTTTTGATGTCTTCACTATTATTCTACAATGTAGAAAATAGTAAAAATAAAGAAAAGCCCTTGCTTGAGTAGGTGTGTCCACACTTGACTGGTACTGTATACGGATTGCTGATGGTGAACCTGAACAATCTAATATAAGCCCGATCAGCATGTAGCCTACCTTTAGCCAGATGCGAGTTGTGTCTCTCGCGGTAGTATGGGCTACTTTTATTCCAATAAAACACAATTTAACACCGCATTTGATAAAAAATAACCTAGCAAATTACATTGGTTGTCACTCATCTAATAAAGCATAACATTGCACAAGCCATTTTACAAACATTTGAATACTGAAGGTGATCAGGAATAGACCTACCTCTCGTTGGGCAGTGCGCGAAGCTGCACACAGTGCGCAATTTGACTAGGCTGCTGATATTGTCCGGGGTTGTCCGGCATGCAAAATGACTTGTAGATCAATGACTGTCAACATAATTGCATGCTTAGTTTAACACTGAAGGAGAGGATGCAAATGTCACAAAAAATCAGGTCGTTTTGGAAGGTAATTAGAGCAAAACATTCAAGTTTACAGGTGATTCGTAGCGTTTGAATCGATTTTCTGATCGATGGATATTACATTTGGAAACGATGCACTCATATCTTAAACATTTGAACCTGGGATCGATGCGTATCGGTGAATGTTATATCCCTAACTGCACCCTTAGTAGTTAGGGGGGGTAGATGCACCTTGCTCTCTATGGTCTTATGATTCTAGATAGATCACTCACCCTAGGACATTCCATCGGGGAGCTATTATGTTACATGTTTTGTTTAGAGGCGAATTGGCTCTGGCAGCCTAAACAGCCAAATACTCCATCTAAACATGATTCGATTCTCAATTGCGGTACGGTTCTAGAAACAGCCCTCCACTTTCATATCATAAATTATTTAACAAATGCTAAATATATTTGTGTGACCTTGAAATAGTTTACTAATAATGAACTATTGGAATAACAGAAGAGTTTAATATGATTGTACTCTATTTTTCACCGATTTCAAGAATCCCCTAATACCACGTTTACCAACCGGACTGAAGAAACTACTGACCTGTGAATTGGCTGACAATTCCCCATCAAAAACACGTTCGTTTGTTTCTCGTAAATTGATTATTCCAAAACCAGTGCAGAAACAGTTTTTGCCTTATGGAAGTAGAACAGTGAAGAAGCAAACTGACACGATCAAACTGACACGATTCCACGCTCAGTTCTTTTCCACCTGAAGTTGTAGCAGGTGGTTTAGAAAGGCTCCTTAATTGTTGCCTAAATTGCTTTTATAATGGAGAGAATGTTTAGTATTGGCGATAATCAGACTTCATCAATAGCAATGATATAAGTCCATGATTCACCCCTTCCTCAGCATCTTTATCATCGCATATCGGATCCTGTAGCCTACTTGTCTGTATAACGTCGGTTCATTGGTTGTATGATTCAAAAGACGACGTGAAAAGACGTCACATTTTTCGTTTTTGGTTTCTGAATTTGAAGAACAAAAATCGGAAATCGACTTGTTTTCTCAATTACTGTCAGAATTGGACATGTAATAACGGAAAACAAATCAAATCTATTTCATTTTCGTTTGATTTATACCCGGAAGTAGGCTTAAGAGGTGCGTTCAAATCCTAGGTTGGCATCACAAAGAATGAATTAGACTGTATGAGTCTGACAGGAAGATACAAATGATAATGTTAGTTAAGATGCAGAATTCATCATGAAGTTAGCATGCCAATAGAACAAACTCAACAGTGGAACAAAGTTGGCTTGCATTTGCTGGCTAGCTAGTACTGACTGGCTACTGCTGTGTGTTTGTGTGTTTCAAACTTTTTGCATACAGTTAAGGTTTTGGATTGACAGTCGTTAGATCCGGGTTCGAGTCCCGGTCGAGTCATCAACCCCCAAATTCGCTACAATATACTTTCATGTTTTGGTTAATTGACCAATTTTTAGCTACAACTTCTGAGTCTGTTGGAGAGGATCAGCTTGAGCAAAGTGAATCACTGATCTACAAATAGTATTCCCTGCCAAATAGGCTTTATTTCATTTAACCTTTATTTCACTAGGCAAGTCTGTTAAGAAATCTTATTTACAATGACCACATACCAAAAGGCCTTCTGCGGGGACAGGGGCTGGGATTGAAAAAAAAAAAAAAAAAATACACTACATAAAGAGAGACATGAAAACAGCATGGTAGCAACACAAAATATGGTACAAACATTATCGGGAACAGACAACAGCACAAAGGGCATGAAGGTAGAGACAACAATGCATCAAGCGAAGCGCCCACAACTGTCAGTAAGTGTCCATGATTGAGTCTTTGAATGAAGAAATAGAGATAAACTGTCCAGTTTGAGTGTTTTTTGCAGCGTGTTCCAGTCTCTAGCTGCAGCGAACTGAAAAGAGGAGCGACCCAGGGATGTGTGTGCTTTGGGGACCTTTAACAGAATTTATGTGATTAAGATTTGCCTCCCCTTTCATAGGTGAGCTCCCCACCAAACACACAAGCACAACCAGACATTGATTGATTGGAGACAGCTTGTTTCAATTAAATAACATTTCATAGCATTTTCTACCTGCAGCAAACCTAGTAGATCATGCTGGAAATACCGGTAAATGCAAAGTGCAAAAAAACAAACATGGGGTCAATCCTGGGTCAAATCTCAAATATGGCGGAATTGTAGTGTATGTAATATAATACTCCTGTGTTGTACTGTACACTTTTTATTTGACTAGATGGCAGTAATGTGCTACCACCTCTACTGAAAGTTGACAGATGTCATTTGTATGAAGTTAGCGGTTTCAAAGGTTAACGTGAGCAGAGCATAACACTTATTTTCCAGTGTTTTTCTTGGCTCAGAGTAAAACAAAGTAAACACCAATCCAAGACTTAATTTCACTGTAATAAATCTTGCTCATTTTCCCCAGGTCATGAAACTGAGCCATATTTTTTTTATATATATATACCTATTTGCAACTTGTCCTTTCCAAAATGTCCTTGCTGCTCCAACAGAATATCCTAACGATGTGTCCACCTCTGAAAGTAGAGATTGCGTTTAAAAGCTCTCGTAAGGTGTTTGACATTACAATTTTGGTGGGTGCTATGCTGGCCCAAAGGTTCCATGGCCACAATAAAACAAAATGATATATATGAATTTAATTTTAATGCCACCCTTTAATGATCTTCATAGAGCATTTTGGGTTAGATAGAGGTTCAGTTTTGTTTTTTTCAGCAGCAGCACTTGGACCTGATGTCATCATAAAAAAAAAATGTTTTATCCCTGTTGCTTCCCTTTGTTGAGGCGTTAATCTGCAACGTGTATGTTGGGAGTCAGGAAGCATGTACAGGGAGTGAATAATTTTATAAATAAACAAACATGGAACAAAACGAGAAACACAAAAAGTGTACATGAAACAGAGTAAATTATACCTCAGGAAAGAACCAAGGGTAGTGACAGATATAGGGGAGGTAATCAGGACGATGATGGAGTCCAGGTGAATCTCATGAGGGGCAGGTGCACGTAACGATGGTGGCAGGTGTGTGTAATAATCTGGCGACTTTGAGTGCCGGAAAGGGGGAGCGGGTGTACACGTAACATACGCCTTATTTTGACAAGGTAGAAACAGAAAATATAATAATAATATAACCAGCCAGGTGTGCATGTGAAATTATATGCTGTATTCCGAAACAAAAGCACCAGTGCATGAACAATAATAAAGGATGAACTGCATAAAGAAATATTTGTGGAAATATATTAATGACAAGATGTAAAAACAGTCATTTGTATTGTGCCCTTATGCCCGTGTCTTTACACATGAATCAATCTCATCTTCTCTTTATGCTTCGTGTCCACAGTCAGCACACAGCTTCAGGACTTTGTGTGAGCAAGCCCACAAACAAATCGGTTGCACTGCACACAGTTTTCATGGGCCTTGTTTCATGTGTACAATGTCAAGTCGGCAGGTATCTTCTTTTTCCAGAGTGGGAGCTGTGGTGATTGGGGAAGAGGGAGAGCAGGAGGCCCTGCTGCCTTTGCGGACTGCTTGGTGGCTGTAGCTTCTTTCTTGTCGTTCATGTGGTTCTCACTAAGCTCAAATGCCAGATCCATGATGAAAACTCTCCTACAGACTGTTTAGTCAAGGCATTGCTTGTACAACACGTGCGCGTTGATAGCAGGCATGTCGAGCACATTGTAGAACACCGAAACAGGCCAACGGTGAGAACCTCCTTTTACAGTGTACAGTCATGCCATCTGGTCAAGTGCATCCACACCAACCTATTGCATAAAATAAAATAGAATCGAAAAGGTTGGAATTACATAGAGTAATAGTACTAATAGTATTAACAATATTAATGTATTATAGTAAAAGGAGATAATATTTGGTGTTTGGAAAGGCTATCCATATATGGCAGAGATATTTACCTTCGTGCGATTGTAGTCTGTTTCCGGTTTTACTCTTCTGGTCACTGCTGATGGCAACAGTGGGATGCATGGTGTTGAGGATGCAAACACCCTTGTTTCTTTTACATCTGTACACCGTGAGTGTTGTTTTAGAGTCACAATTCAACGGCTCAGACATGAGAGGTATGTGGCAGGGTCTACAGTCAATCATGGACTACAAAAACTCAACCAGCCCCGTCGCGGACCCCGTTGTCTTGCTTCCAGACAAACTAAACAACTTCTTTGCTCACTTTGAGGACCATACAGTGCCACCGACACAGCCCGCTACCAAAACCTGCGGGCTCTCCTTCACTGCAGCCAACGTGAGTAAAACATTTAAACGTCTTAACCCTTGCAAAGCAGCCCTAGCCACGTCCTCAGAGCATGCGCAGACCAGTTGGCTAGTGTGTTTACGGACCAATTCAATCAATCCCTGTCCCAGTCTGCTGTTCCACTTGCTTCAAGAGGGCCACCATTGTTCCTGTTCCCAAGAAAGCCAAGGTAACTGAGCTAAACTACTATCGCCCCGTAGCACTCACTTCCATCATCATGAAGTGCTTTGAGAGACTAGTCAAGAACCATATCACCTCCACCCTACCTGACACCCTAGACCCACTCCAATCTGCTTACCGCACAAATAGGTTCACAGATCGCAATCACAATGCACACTGCCCTAACCCAGCTGGACAAGAGGAATACCTATGTAAGAATAGAGGGAGCACCCCCCTATCCACATCGACGGGACAGAGTGGAAAGTTTTAAGTTCCTCGACGAACAAACTGAAATGGTCCACCCACAGAGACAGCGTAGTGGTGAAGAAGGCGCAACAGCGCCTCTTCAACCTCAGGAGGCTGAAGAAATTTGGCTTGTCACCTAAAACACTCACAAACTTTTACAGATGCACAATCGAGAGCACCCTGTCGGGCTGTATCACCACCTGGTACGGCAACTGTCCCACCTCTCCAGAGGGTAGTGAGGTCAGCACAACGCATCACCGGGGGCAAACTACCTGCCTTCCAGGACACCTACACCACCCGATGTCACAGGAAGGCCAAAAGGTTCATCAAGGACAACAACCACCCGAGCCACTGCCTGTTCACCCCGCTATCATTCAGAAGGTGAGGTCAGTAGAGGTGTATCAAAGCTGGGGCCGAGAGCCTGAAAAACAGCTTCTATTTCAAGGCCATCAGACTTTAATAACCTCTTAGCGCTAGGGGTCAGAATTTTTTGTTGTTGTTGAAAATAACGTGCCCAACGTAACCGGACATTTTCTCTGGCCCAGATCGTAGAATATGCATATAATTTACAGATTAGGATAGAAAACACTCCAAAGTTTTGAAAACTGTCAAAATATTGTCTGTGAGTATAACAATACCTATTCTGCATTCGAAAACCTGAGAAAATCTAACCCGGAAGTGATATATTTTTTAATCTGTGTTTCCTGGCCCGCCTATCCTCCATTTAAAGGGGTATCAACCAGATTCCTTTTCCAATGGCTTCCTCAGGCTGTGACCAGGCTTTAGACATAGTTTCAGGATTTTATTTTGAAAAATTAACAAGTTTTTTAAAAACTAGTCAAGTGTCCTCCGAATAGTTCCTGCACGCGCGAGAGGAGCTCCCCATTTTCCGTTTGTCTCTTATTGAATAGGTAATGGTCCGGTTGAAATATTATCGATTATGTTTGTTAAAAACAACCTGAGGATTGATTATAAAAAACATTTGACATGTTTCTACGACTTTTTGGAATTTGTCGAACGGAACACGGCTTTGATTTTCTGAGCATAATGCACAACCCAAATGGCGGTTTTGTGCTAAAAGTAATACTTATCGAACAAAAATAACATTTGTTGTGTAACTGGGAGTCTCGTGAGTGGAAACATCTGAAGATTATCAAAGGTAAGCGATTACTTTCATTGCTTTTCTGACTTTCGTGACCAAGCTAACCAAGCTAATATAAGGCTAGCTTGTTGTAGCATTGAAAGCTACACTCACAAAAGCTTGGATTTCTTTTGCTGTAAAGTATATTTTCAAAATCTGACACGAAGGGTGGATTAACAACAAGCTAAGCTGTGTTTTGGTATATTTCACTTGTGATTGCATGGTTATAAATATTTTTTGTAATATTTTTGCATTTGGCGCCCTGCAATTCTATCGGTTGTGTAGGAAAGTGATCCCGTAAAAGGGATCCGTAGCTGAGAGAAGTTAAACAGCCATCACTAACATTGAGCGGCTGTTGCCAACATACTGACTCAAATCTCTAGCCACTTTAATAATAAAAAATTGGATGTAATAAATGTCACTAGTCACTTTAAACAATGCCACTTTATATAATGTTACCATACCCTACATTACTCATCTCATATGTATATACTCTATTCTATACCATCTACTGCATCTTGCCTATGCTGTTCAGGCATCTCTCATCCATATATTTTTATGTACATATTCTTATTCATTCCTTTACACAAAAGGCAGAAGAAAACAGCAAATAACAATGCATCTATATATATATTTAAAATAAAGGACATCAAGGTTAACTGAAATCATAACAGCAATGCCTACTGTATATGTTTGTGTGCATGTCTGGCACTATTACATGTATGTGTGTGTTCTTGTATGTGTTTATTTGAATGAGAGTGTGTGTATATGCATGTGTACAAACACCTGCACGGCATCAGCCTCAGGCAAACCGGCATTCTTTGTAAAAACACTGCCACTTAGTGTCATTCAAATGTACTTTTATTATGTTTTATTTAGACTTTTTTTCCTTTATCTTTTAACCATCATTCTCTCTCTCACACAGCAACTCCACTCCCACTTGTCTCCAATTCCACATACCAACCCTCAGCTTCCCTCAGCCCATCCCATCTATCTCTGCTGGCCCCCCACTTCGTGTTTCTACGCAACACATATCTTTCAACTATGCTATGATGTTTAACGTACAATTTCAATCTATCTAATCGAATAGAATCTACAGATTGCGTGTTGAAGATAAATACTTTTACTAAGAGTATTAGTATATAAGTAATTGACTGACCCAGTCTCTCCATATCTCCTAACAGTACTATTTCTAGGGTCAATTTTAGATCAATGCTATGCATTTTCAGCCATTCCTGAACCTGAGACCAGAAACAGGCTACCTGAGGGCAATACCAAAATAAATGGTCTATTGATTCTGTATCCTCACAACAAAATCTGCAGAGCTTCGATGATTTTATACCCCAAATATTCACATTTATTCAACAATTAATTAGATTATTTTACTATTTTTTTTGCTTTATGCTGTCGCGCGAGTGGTTGTGCTGAATGCAGCTCTAAATCTGGAAATAGAGCTGCACCTCTTGAATTATGAGAGTTATTTGATAAAGGTAACTGTCATATAAACTGCAGAATTTGCTCATCAGATTATTGTCAATGTAATCCTGTCTGTAGGCTAACTCTTATTATGTGTGAAATTATTTTCAGTATATTTTTGGTTTAGTTTCGTTGGGCAAGCTGTGCAGGCTGGCTGGCATCGTTTGTTTCCCGCTCATCAAGTTGGATGGAGTAAAGGATGTTTTATGCATTATTCCAAAGGCCTACTGTAACACATATGTTTTTGTTTCCATTACAATAAATTAGATTAGTAATGGAGTTACAGTAAATAAAACAGTCCTGTAAACAGCTTATTTTTACAAAGTAAAAAAGAATGGTATCAACCCGTAAGGTGTGCGGTCAAATTATTAACATGAGCGTCAATACTGAGAAATAGGCATAACTAATCATTAATTTATTGTTGTTCTAAATTAAATCAAAGTCTTCCCCCTCCTCATTCAGTTAGGCCTAATTTAAATTTGATTGTGAAGTAACTTCCCCATTCCATCCATTTCTTTCATTAATTCAGTGTGCTGGCATCGTTTGCTTCACCAGAAAGAGATGCATTTTTTTTATTGTGAAACAAACAAGAAATAAGACAAACAAACAGAAGACTTGAGCGTGCATAATTATTCACCACTCCAAAGTCAATACTTTGTAGTGCCACCTTTTGCAGCAGTACAACTGCAAGTCTCTTGGGGTATGTCTCTATAAGCTTGGCACATCTAGTCATTGGGATTTTTTCCCTTTCTTCAAGGCAAAACTGCTCCAGCTCCTTCAAGTTGGATGGGTTCTGCTGGTGTACAGCAATCTTTAAGTCATACTACAGATTCTCAATTGGATTGAGTTCTGGGCTTTGACTAGGCCATTCCAAGACATTTAAATGTTTCACCTTAAACCACTCAAGTGTTGGTTTAGCAGCATGCTTAGGGTCATTGTTCTGGGTGAACCTCCATCCCAGTCTCAAATCTCTGGAAGACTGAAACAGGTATCCCTCAAGACTCTCCCTGTATTTAGCACCATCATCATTCCTTCAATTCTGACCAGTTTCCCAGTCTCTGCTGATGAAAAACATCCCCACAGCATGATGCTGCCACCACCATTCTTCACCATGGGGATGGTGTTCTCGAGGTGATGAGAGGTGTTGGGTTTGCACCAAACGTAGCGTTTTCCTTGATGGCCAAAAAGCTAAATTTTAGTCTCATCTGACCAGAGTACCTTCTTCCATATGTTTGGGGAGTCTCCCACATGCCATTTGATTCTTTTTTTCTTTAAGCAATGGCTTTTTTCTGGACACTCTTCCATAAAGCCCAGCTCTGTGGAGTGTACGGCTTAAAGTGGTCCTATGGACAGATACTCCAATCTCCACTGTGGAGCTTTGCAGCTCCTTCAGGGTAATCTTTGGTCTCTTTGTTGCCTCTCTGATTAATGCCCTCCTTGCCTGGTCCGTGAGTTTTGGTGGGCGACCCTCTCTTGGCAGGTTTGTTGTGGTGCCATATTCTTAAAAAATTTAAATAATGGATTTAATGGTGCTCCGTGGGATGTTTAAAGTTTCGGATATTTTTTTTTTATGACCCAACTCTGATCTGTACTTCTCCACAACTTTGTCCCTGACAAAGTAATTGGTTCAAGTAATTGGTTGCACCAGATCTTATTTAGGGGCTTCATAGCAAAGGGGGTGAATACATATGCACGCACCACTTCCCCCATTTTTATTTTTTAAAACAAGTTATTTTTTAAATTTCATTTTACAAATTTGTACGATTTTGTGTATGTCAATTACATAAAATCCAAATAAAAATCCATTTAAATTACAGGTTGTAATGAAACAAAATAGGAAAAACGCCAAGGGGGATGAATACTTTTGCAAGGCACTGTAGATACAAAGTGGAGTCACAATTCAACTGCTCAGACACGAGACGTATGTGGCAGGGTCTACAGACAATCACAGACAACAAAATGAAAACAAGCCACGTCGCAGACACCAACATCTCGCATCCAGACAAACTAAACACCTTCTTTGCTCGCTTTGAGGATAATACAGTGCCACCGACGCGGCCCGCTACCAAGGACTGTGGGCTCTCCTTCTCCGTGGCCGACGTGAGTAAGACATTTAAATGTGTTAACTCTCGTAAGGCTGCCGGCCCAGACGGCATCCCTAGCCACGTCCTCAGAGCATGCGTAGACCAGCTGGCTGGTGGGTTTATGGGCATATTCAATCTCTCCCTATCCCAGTCTGCTGGCCCCACATGCTTCAAGATGGTAACCATTGTTCCTGTGCCCAAGAATGCAAAGGTAACTGAATTAAATGACTATTGCCCCATAGCACTCACTTCTGTCATCATGAAATGCTTTGAGAGACTAGTCAAGGATCATATGACCTCCACCTTACCTGTCACCCTAGACCCACTTCAATTTGCTTACCGCCCCAGTAGGTCCACAGACGATGCAATCGCAATCACACTGCACACTGACCTATCCCATCTGGACAAGAGGAATACATATGTAAGAATGCTGTTCATTGACTATAGCTCAGCATTCAACACCATAGTACCCTCCAAGCTCATCATTAATCTTGAGGCCCTGGGTCTCAACATCGCCCTGTGCAATTGAGTCCTGGACATCCTGACGGGCCGCCCCCAGGTGGTGAAGGTAGGAAACAACATCTCCACCCCACTGATCCTCAACACTGGGGCCCAACAAGGGTGTGTTCTCAGCCCTCTCCTGTACTCCCTGTTCACCCATGACTGCGTGGCCATGCACACCTCCAACTCAATCATCAAGTTTGTAGACGACACTACAGTGGTAGGCTTCATTACCAACAACGACGAGACGGCCTACAGGGAGGAGCTCGGAGTGTGGTGTTAGGAAAATAACCTCACACTCAACGTCAACAAAACAAAGGAGATGATCGTGGATTTCAGGAAACAGCAGAGGGAGCACCCCCCTATCCACATCGACAGGACAGTAGTGGAGAAGGTGGAAAGTTTTAAGTTCCTCGGCGTACACATCACGGACAAACTGAACAGCTTCTATCTCAAGGCCATCACACTGTTAAACAGCCATCACTAACATTGAGTGGCTGCTGCCAACATACTGACTCAAATCTCTAGCCATTTTAATCATTCAAAATTGGATGTAATAAACGTATCACTAGTCACTTTAAACAATGCAACATTATATAAATTTTACATACCCTACATTACTCACCTCATATGTATATACTATACTCTATAGCATCTACTGCATCTTTCCTATGCCGCACGGCCATCGCTCATCCATATATTTTTATGTACATATTCTTATTCATTCCTTTACACTTGTGTAAAAGGGAGTTGTTGTGAAATTGTTAGATTACTTGTTAGATATTACTGCATGGTCGTAACTAGAAGCACAAGCATTTCGCTACACTTGCATTAACATCTGCTAACCATGTGTATGTGACCAATAAAACTTGATTTGATTTGAGGATGACAAGTAGCTGTGCCACTAGAGATCCTGGTTCGAGTCCAGGCTCTGTCGCAGCCTGCCTCAACTGGGAGACTCATGGGGCGGTACCCAATTGGCCCAGGATGTTCTTGTCCCATCACGCTCTAGTGACTCCTTTGGTGGGCCAGGCAAAATGCACACTGACACGATCACATTGTGTCAAGAAGCAGTGTGGCTCATCTGGGTTGTGTTTCAGAGGACGCACGGTTCTTGGCCTTCACCTCTCCCGAGTCCGTATGGGAGTTGCAGTTATGGGACAAGACTGTAACAACCAATTGGATACCACAAAATCAGGGAGATTTAAAAAAAAAGATATATTAATAATAAATATAATAATAATAATAGAAAATAATAAACCAACTCAAGTGGCAGTTTAGAATTAATCTCCAAGCTAAGTTTAAAAAAAAAAAAAAATTAATTGAGCAACTGGTTTATTAATATAGGTTTAAAGTGGAAAACCAAATTTAGATAACAGGAAGGATTTAATTTCATTTAAAACTAGGTAAACAAATTGGTGATTTAACCCAGTTTAAAAGTAAACCCATGTTGGTGCAAATTAGTTTGCCTAATTTCAGTTTATGTCACAAAACAATATTATAGAGAGAATCATTGTACCATCTAAACCGTTGTGAAATATATTGTCCATAACCCAAAATATTGTACTTTCAGCTGTTTGAAGTTGGTGTGCACAACCAAAGGTAAAAGATGCAAAATGTAACTTAAAAATGGGAAGCATAGAAATAATGCACATAGAACAAATCTTCTGCTTCTTAGACTTGCTTTCAATGAGAATGACCTCACATTTCTATGTGAATTTTGTCTTGTCGCCCAAAAAGTTACATATTGCAGCATTACAGTGTTGTAAAGCTAAAATATCCTTTTGCCACTATAGGGGGTGCTGTTTCGCATTAGCATAATTTGCTCTACAGATTAAACTGCCTAGTACTCAATTCTTGCTCGTACAATATGCATATTATTATTATTATTGGATAGAAAACATTCTCTAGTTTCTATAGCCGTTGGAATTTTGTCTCTGAGTGAAACAGAACTCCTTCTACAGCACTTTTCATGACAGGGAGTCAGATTTCAGACATCTTGGCCCCTGATCTGGGGTCGGTTTAAAGGTCCATGTAAATTCTATGGAGAAACAGACACTGCCTACGTCTTCCTTTGGATGTCAGTACGTGGTGACGCTTTGAATGGAGTCGATTGCGCAATCAGGGCCTGTATAAAAGACCAAATACCGGAAGTAGCTTCCTTTTGCTGCCTGCGCCTGACGCACGAAGGACGTCGGACTCGCCTCCTTCCAACCTGTTGTTTAGCCAGTAATATTTCTCCGGTCATGTTTTTACTCGTTTTAGGTGTTAACAACATCATAAGGTAGTTAATTTGAATAAGGTAGTTAATTTTTATAGCAATTTATATCCGTTTAGTGCGATTTTGAGGCATTGCTTTGTGGTGCACTTTGAAGCGCCGGGCACGTTTCGGGGTCCCGGTCGAACGTTAGTGGGCATTTCGACAGACAAGAGGACATCTTTCGACCAAATGAAGATTAGACCCAAGAAAGGATACATTGCCCAAGATTCTGATGGAAGAACAGCTCATAGTAAGAACAATTTATGATGATAAATCGTGTTTCTGTCGAAAAATGTTAAACGCTTATGCCGCCATTTTGTTTGCTATAGCTTCGCTTGGCGCAACCTGTATTGAAAAGTAAGGATAATTAAAAAAATGTAATTCAGCGATTGTATTAAGAATTAAATTGTCTATCAATCGCTGTCCACCCTGTATTTTTTAGTCAATTTTATGAGTATTTATGTATAAGACTAGATCACTGTCTAATATGGCGCACGACATTTTCTGACCAGCTGGGCTACTTTTCTCATTGTCTAACCATGATTTTGGTGGCTAAATATGCACATTTTCGAACAAACTCTATATGTATGTTGTAATATGATGTTACAGGAGTGTCATCTGAAGAATTCTGAGAAGGTTAGTGAAAAAATTAATACATTTTGGCGATGATTACGTTATCGCTCTCTTTGGCTAGAATCAATGCTCTGGTAACGTTTGCACATGTGGTATGCTAATATAACGATTTATTGTGTTTTCGCTGTAAAACACTTAGAACATCTGAAATATTGTCTGAATTCACAAGATCTGTGTCTTTCCACTGCTGTGAGCTGTGTATTTTTAAGAAATGTTTTATGATTAGTAATTAGGTAATACACGTTGCTCTGTGTATTTATTCTAGTCGAGTTGTTATGGTGGGTGCAATTGTAAACTATGATTTATACCTGAAATATGCACATTTTTCTAACAAAACCTATCCTATACCATAAATATGTTATCAGACTGTCATCTGATGAGGTTTTTTCTTGGTTAGTGGCTATCAATATCTTTATTTGGCCGAATTGGTGATAGCTACTGGTGTTGAGAAAAAATGGTGGACAAAGAAAAATGGTGTCTTTTGCTAACGTGGTTAGCTAATAGATTTACATATTTTGTCTTCCCTGTAAAACATTTAAAAAATCTGAAATGGTGGCTTTATTCACAAGATCTGTATCTTTCATTAGGTGTCTTGGACTTGTGATTTAATGATATTTAGAAGCCACAATTTACTTGTGACGCTATGCTAGCTATGCTAGTCAGTGGGGGGGTGGTGGGGGGTGCTCCCGGATCCGGGTTTCTGAGGCAGTAAAAGATATACACTACCGTTCAAAAGTTTGGGGTCACTTAGAAATGGCCTTGTTTTTGAAAGAAAAGCAAAAAAATGTGTCCATTAAAATAACATCAAATTGATCAGAAATGCAATGTAGACGTTGTTAATGTTGTAAATGACTATTGTAGCTGGAAACGGCTGATTTTTTTATGGAATACCTACATAGGCGTACAGAGACCCATTATCAACAACCATCACTCCTGTGTTGCAATGGCACGTTGCGTTAGCTAATCCAAGTTTACCTTTGTAAAAGGCTAATTGACATTCGAAAACCCTTTTGCATTTATGTTAGCACAGCTGAAAACTGTTGTACTGATTTAAAGAAGCAATACAACTGGCTTTCTTTAGACTAGTTGAGTATCATCATTTGTGGGTTCGATTACAGGCTCAAAATGGCCAGAAAAAAATATTTTTTCTAAAACTCGTCAGTCTATTCTTGTTTTGAGAAATGAAGTCTATTCAATGCGAGAAATTGCCAAGAACCTAAAGATCTCGTATGCTATTCCCTTCACAGAACAGCGCAAACTATCTCTAACCAGAATAGAAAGAAGAGTGGGAGGCCCCGGTGCACAACAGAGCAAGAGGACAAGTACATTAGAGTGTCTAGTTTGAGAAACAGATGCCTCACAAGTCCTTAACTGGCAGCTTCATTAAATATTAGCCGCTAAACACCAGTCTCAACGCATCCTGGAGTTGCCTCTTCACTGTTGACGTTAAAACTGGTGTTTTGTGGGTACTATTTAATGAAGCTGCCAGTTGAGGACTTGTGAGGCTTATTCATCTCCTTATAATAACACTGCACTACTCCTGCCAACCATCTTGTTCTCGCTTTCTCTAGGGACTACATTTCCGCCGAGGCGTCCCATCTTGCCGCCAGTAAGTCGTCCACCCGGCTTTCCAGCCCCGGTCTCGCGTCCCTTATATAGACCTTATATAGACAGGTGTGTGCCTTTCCAAATCATGTTTATCAATTGAATTTACCACAGGTGGACTCCAATCAAGTTGTAGAAACATCTCAAGCATGATCAATAGAAACAGGATGCAACTGAGCTCAATTTCGAGTCTCATAGCAAAGGCTAAATACTTATGTAAATAAGGTATTTATGTTTTAAATTTGTAATAAATGACCAACATTTTCCAAAAATATGTTTTCGCTTTGTCATTATGGTTGTAACGTAATAAAAGTGGAAAAAGTCAAGGGGTCAGAATTCTTTCCGAAGGCACTGTCCTGTATGCCTTTCAGTTGGTTTTCTTTTGGCCACCTTTCCCATGAGAGTAAATGACATTCCAGTTCATCTGAATGTCATTCCAGTGAACTGCTAGCTATGAATTATATCTGATGGTGTTTGAATGTTTAGATAAAAATACAAATAATGACTCATTTGGAACACTCTGCTAGGTTTCCATCCAACTGTTGACAGATTTTCATGCAAATATTATAAAATCCAGAGATGTGTTTCAGACAAATTGACTTATTGTGGATAAAAGGCTGTGCGTTATGACATGGTGCACATAAAAATTACTTTTGCAGTTAATTGTACCGTATAAAGTTAAATGGGTTTCCATTGCATTTTCAACTCTACTGATGGTTTTGTGTAAAACAATTAGTTAGCGAATGTGCCCCTCTGGTATTGGCACCTGTGCCTTAGCCAACTGCTTGCATATATAGTGTGGGTATAGCCTACATGATGAGATTATTATGGACAAAATAGCGAGATTATTTTCATTTGTCAAACAGCAGCTATGCATCGATCATCATGTCACCAGAATAAGACACTCAATATTTATTGGAAAGTGGCATCAAGCTTGTCACCACCCTGTGAAGTTCATTATCATTTATTTCATATGTAGCCTAAAAAACTGCATGCTTTCCCAAGTCGTAGTCAGAGGCCCACACGACATGTCATTGCGGGACTCCAAGTTTACTTCAATATTATGGTTCTTATATCAATATTTGCACATTAAAAGCATTTCCACTGCCATTTCTCGCATAATTAATTTTAAAAACACTCATGTAAGGTTAAGGTTTTTCTGTTTTTATCTTTAATAAATGCAAAAATTATAACCTATTTTCGCTTTGTCATTATGGGGTATTGTTTGTTGATTGAGGGAAAAAAATATTTAAACCATTTTAGAAAAAAGCTGTAATGTTACAAAATGTAGAAAAGGGAAGGGGTCTGAATTCTTTCTGAATGCACTGTATTTACTATTTAAGTGAATTTGTCACTATACTTTTGGTCCCATAAAATGGGGGGACTATGTACAAAAAGTTATGTAATTTCTAAAAGGTTTGACCCGATATGGATGAAATGAACATCAAATTAAAGCGGACAGTCTGCACTTAACCCTCAGTCATTGTATCATTTTAACTACTCATGGTGTGATTGTGATAACGTACAGAAACTCAAGTTTTTTTGTTCACTGTTTACCACCGTTTATACACTGTGGTACACTGTTTACCCCAACATGGTTACTAGAGTACACTATGAGTGGTGCTATACTGTATGTGTCTCAATAGGATCGGAGCAGTGAAAGTGGTTACTAAAACCAAACAGTGTGTGTTTACTGTGGATTGTATTGTATGAAAACTAGTGATGAGCATGCGCTCCCATCAGAATGTTCCCCCCCTTTACTTTTTAATAGAAACTCAGTGTGATATTAGACTGACAGACAGACTACTCTATTCTGTCTTCGAAAAGTTTTTAAAAAATGGATCCAGATTGAACGCCATTTTCCCTTCTGCTGCCAGGAGAGTTGTCTAACACATGATATGTTCAACAAATAGTATCCTTACTGTTTAATCTGCTCTCAATATACCAGAGCATTCATTCCAACACCTTCACACTTTGTTCAAGCTTTTTTTCAGCCAATAATGTTTCTCATTAAAATGGAGAGGATTGAGCTGAGTACAGCTAAGTTAGTGGGCTGACACATGAAGGGGCTTTCTTTGTCAAGGAAGCAATTTTAACGTGTTAGAATCGTCACAACAGTGTAGTGACGTCACTATCCTTAATGTGATGACTGTTATTTATCAAATAATGACCCACTATGTTTAATTGTTATTAGATTAAATGAATCATGTAACAATTAACTCATTAGGAATTTGGGGCACCATGGGAAAAGTTGGAATCTACGCTCACAGGAATATGAATACTTTGCACATGAACGAGCACTCAGTCAGAAAAGAAATGCAATTTATATATTTACGCATAGATGTCTTTGTCGTCTTTCTGTTGAACTCGATGGTTCTATGGTGAGGTTATCCAGAGGTGTAAGACTCTGGTTTGTCCACCAGAGGTCACAATGTACTTTGCAGTAGAGCTTTTCTGTCTTGGCGTGTTCGTTAGAATAGATACCTCCAGTGGTGAGAGGGATACGTTATTCCCTCTAGTCTTTGGTAAACTGTCCTAGACTACTTTACATACACAGCTGCAGACTGTGAATGTTTGATCTAGTCTTTACCTTCTTCAACCGTTTGAGAGTTTCAGAGGATCTTACCATTTTCAGCCGTGTAGCCACCGGTCCACGCTGTTTGGTCATGTAGTTTTAACCATTTTAACATGTGGGCCACGGCCTCACGTTCTCTGGTCTAATGTACATTTTGTTAGCGAGTCCTTTTAAGCACTCTGGTCTTGGAGGGTGTTCCGTCATGTTGACACGAACTCTGAGCTCACTTGGGCGTGTCTACTGACTGGGCACAAGTTTGCATGAAACACAATTCTCATTTAGAATGCTAAAATCACATTGCTACCCACAACAGTATTCTCATATTTAATCATGTAATTTTTACAACATGTAGATGTAAACCTGATATATACAATATGAAAGCTCGTAAAGTTACAATGTTTTCCATTATAAAAAATTTCTGATAAATTTAATGACATCACAAAATCGACATTGATTTTCCATATTCCATCTTTGATGTTGAAGTTTTTGGCGGCAAGAGTCTCTCGGTAACAAAGGGATTTTTACCTTCCAAATGCTGCAGGGTAAGAAGAGAAAGTTTACGAACGGCTGTTAAGTCATTAACCGGCCCAAATCCCACCTCTCCTCTCTGGTGGGAAAGAGGGGGAGGGGGGGGGGGGGGGGGGGGGGCTGGCTACCTGTCAGCGATATGCCAAGTTGATTTGGCACCTTTGATCCTCACCAAAGAGAGAGAGTCATGACAACATTTTCAAACATCAGTTTCTCAGTGCAAGAAGTCATAGAAAAAAAGGTGCTTATACTTTAAACTGAGTGTACAAAACATTAGGAACCCCTGCTCTTTCCATTACATAGACTGACCAGGTGAATCCAGGTGAAAGCTATCATCCCTTATGGATGTCACCTGTTAAATCCACTTCAATCAGTGTAGAAGAAGGGGATAATTTTTAAGCCTTGAGACAATTGAGACATGGATTTTGAATGTGGGTCATTCAGATAGTGAATGGGCAAGACAAAATATTTAAATTCTCTTTGAACGGGATATGGTAGTAGGTGCCAAGCGCACCGGTTTGACTGTGTCAAAAACTGCAACGATGCTGACTTTTTCACGCTCAAAAGTTCCTGTGTGTATCAAGAATGGTTCACCACCCAAAGGACATCCAGCCAACTTGACACAACTGTGGGAAGCATTGGAGTCAACATGGGCCAGCATCCTTGTGAAACGCTTTCGACACCTTCTAGTCCATGCCCTGACAAATTTAGGCGGTGCTGAGGGCAAACATTATAACAACCACCATAACCTTAAAGTAAGTCATAACACATGTCTGCTTTGAGGCCAAACAACAATCAAGCTGAAATACAACCTACAACCGTGTCGTGTCTTTACTATCATTAAATTGAAGACTTAGTTTTTCAAAGATTGCTGTAATTAGTATTACGCGATTAAACTGAATAATCATGTAACTATGATTAACTAGGAAGTCGGGGCACCAAGGAAAGTATTCAGATTACAAAGTTATAATTTCCCAATATAACCTTTCAGATATTTTCATATCTGATCAATAGTCTTCTGATTAGTCTGATTAGTCAATAGTCTTATTTTACCTCACGTTAGTCTCATTCCAAACGTTGTAAAATGTTGGTTATCTGCACGAACCCAGTCTTCACTATGAGTCATCCATATATCAATTGTCTTAAATCATTTATTTATTAATAACTAAATAATTCACAGAAATGCATAAACAAACAAACAAAGTAAATAATGGTTACAAGAAATGATAGGAGAATGTGCCCTAGTGGGCTAAACCAGCATGGCGGCATTTTAGACCAAAGGTAAGTGGGGGTCGACTCAGAAGTCACTACAGAGTTAATAATTATAACAATTGAAATGCTAATCCTTTGCACATGAACGCTCACTCTTTCGGGAACAACTGCAATCAATGTATATATTTAAGCTCAGTGTGTCGTCTTGATCGCTGTTGAAAAGTTAGTTTCTGTTGGAGAGTGTCCGTCCACTCTCTCTCTCTCTCGTAGGTTAGAGTGGAAAGTTCAGAGTGGCATTCATTCGTGTTATTGTAGAATGGATGTTTCGGCGGTTGTCGTTCTTCGCGTTCAATGATACCGAATTCCTAGCTGCAGACTAGTAATTAATATCAAAGACCTGTTGTTATTCTGTCGGTATCGATAGTCTAAGAGTTTAACCACGTGGTATGGTTAAAAGATTCAGCAATGGTCTGCAACCTTCAGCCATCTCGTAATTGAGGTAAGCTCGGTCTGGTGATCATTTCTCAAAGTTGGGTTTTATTCGGAATTTCAGAAAAGGGCTGTCCCAGGATGCCTGACCCTAACTGGGCCCAGGGGCGGTCCTCTGATTTAGTTCAAATCAAAAGGGAATTGGGTTTTCCTTCATTAAACAGTCCAAAGGTATATTACACAATTTTACAAACAGTATCATACTCACTCATTCATCTTATATAACAATTAGATGTAAACCTCATGTCTGAGGCTATTATATAAACAGCGTTATGGTAATGTGGCCACACCATCTCCCATGAGTTTCCCAAAGTTGTAACAAACGGACCAGTTCGTAGCTGGATTCTTCACCGATCTTTTATACTTTCTCCGGAACATGAAATTTGTTCGTACCTCAAGTTATGTGAGGTGGAAGAAATCCCTTGACATCATGACATACCCCCCCTGGTGGTTTGGATCTTGTTTGTCCTACAAGTTACAAATCAACATAAAATCATGACCACGTGATGTCCTGTTTGTAGATCATCGTTGCAGTCCCCTCTGGTGGTTGAACTTGGTAGGCTTCTCTGGAAGCTGCAATGTACCCCAGAGAGGGCCAGGGGATGTCCTGGTTGGTGATCGCCGTTGTGGTCCCCCCCACTCTGGTGGTTTACCTTGGTAGGCTCTCTGACAGCGGACATGCCGCCACAAGGATGGGCCATGGGTGTCCGGATTTGGGGTCGCCATTCCGGACTCGTCGTCTGGTCGTCGTCCAGACTGGAAGATCTGGGCAGTAACTTAGGCAGATGTTAACAACGCACACACACTCATGAAATATATACAATTACATTCATTCCCCAATGAGCGGCGTTGTGGCACTAAGTGATGGTTGTATGGGAACTTTGTTTATGGCTCTATCACTTCCTAAGTGTCAAAGGAACTGAACCGAAAAGGAATGAAAGCATAAACAAAAGATATACAAAATATAGTTCTCACACAAAAATCATCTAATTGGACTGTATTCTATGTACGTCCAATGTTCTGGCAAAATGACTATCATGGCATTGTCTCTAATGCCATATCTAGGGTTTTCCTACTTGGTGTGTTGCTTAGGCATTATCCTAAGTTGATAACTATATGACAAGTTTACAGCTGTAAGGCACTAGTTTTGGGCAGTCTACAGGGATGACCTATGGACTTCTGGGAAGAAAACTGGTGAGCGCTGTAGCGACAAAGGCCTAGAAGTAAATGTTCAACTTTACTAAGGCTGGTATTTTGCTTGGACCCTTAAGTGATCCTAGCATAAATCCTAATTGGATGTTCTGTTATGCATGTGCGTTTATGCTTACACAAGCGCGCATGTCAAGGGAAGAAAACCAAGTATCCTGGCAGATTACAACTAGATCAGAATGAGTCTGACGTAGTCAGGTAATTTTCAGGTCAATGCCTGGAGGTCAGTCAGAATTGGTGTCGAGGGAGTCTGTAGTAGTTTTTACTACAAGTCACTGTGTCTTCCACTATTGTAGTGATGATAGGTATGAAGTCTATTTCATAGCTATGTTATCCACGGAGGAGCTAACCTCACGACGGAAGTACTCTAAGTATTGGACCAGTCGTACGTGGTGTGATCATGGTTAAAGACACTGTCAACTTAATGTATGTGAACTTCTGACCCTCTGGAATTGTGATACAGTGAAATAATCTGTCTGTAAACAATTGTTGGAAAAATAACTTGTGTCATGCACAAAGTAGATGTTCTAACCGACTTGCCAAAACAATAGTTTGAAAAAATATATTTTAAAAAATAGTGAAGTGGTTGAAAAACTAGTTTTAATGACTCCAACCTAAGTGTATGTAAACTTCCAACTTCAATTGTGCGTTGTGGATGTCAGCAAGTTTGGCCCCAGTGATGTATTGACCCGTATGCTCTACCATCATTTGTGCCTTACGATCAGATGCCGAGCAGTTGCCATACCATCCAGTGATGCAACCAGTCAGGTTGTTCTCGATGGTGCAGCTGTGAACCTTTTTGAGGATCTGGGGACACAAGCCAAATCTTTTCAGTCTCCTGAGGGGGAAAAGGTGTTGTCGTGCTCTCTTTACAATTTGTCTTGGTGTGTTTGGACCATGATAGTTTGTTGGTGATGTGGACACCAAGGAACTTGAAACTCTCAACCTGCTCCACTTCAGCCCCGTCGATGTTAATGGGGTCCTGTTCGGCCCTCCTTTTCCTATAGTCCACAATCAGCTCCTTTGTCTTGCTCACGTTGAGGGAGAGGTTGTTGTCCTGGCACCACACCGCCAGGTCTCTGACCTCCTCCCTATCGGATGTCTCATCATTGTCGGTGATCAGGCCTACCACTGTTGTGTCGTCAGCAGTCGTGGGTAAACAGGGAGTACAGGAGGGGACTAAGCACGCACCCTTGAGGGGCCCCTGTGTTGAGGATCAGCATGGCAGATGTGTTGTTGCCTACCCTTTCCACCTGGGGGCGGCCCGTCAGGATGTACAGGATCCAGTTGCAGAGGGAGGTGTTTAGTCCCAGGGTCCTTAGCTTAGTGATGAGCTTTGTGGGCACTATGACTACAGCTTAGTGTTCACCACCAATGAACAGTATTCTCACATAGGTGTTCCTTTTGTCCAGGTGTGAAAGGGCAGTGTGGAGTGCATTTGAGATTGCTCTTTTGTGGTGGTATGCAAATTGGAGTGGGTCAAGGGTTTCTGGTATGATGGTGTTGATGTGAGCCATGACCAGACTCTCAAAGCACTACATGGCTACCGACGTGAGTGTTACGGGGCGGTATTCACTTAGGCAGGTTGCCTTCACTTTCTTGGGCACAGGGACAATGGTGGTCTGTTTGAAACATGTAGGTTTTACAGACTAGGTCAGGATGAGGTTGAAAATGTCAGTGAAGACACTTGACAGTTGGTCCGCGCATGCTTTGAGTACACATCCTGGTAATCCGTCTGGCCCCGTTCAATCAATCAATCAATCAAGTTTATTTTATATAGCCCTTCGTACATCAGCTAATATCTCAAAGTGCTGTACAGAAACCCAGCCTAAAACCCCAAACAGCAAGCAATGCAGGTGTAGAAGCACGGTGGCTAGGAAAAACTCCCTAGAAAGGCCAAAACCTAGGAAGAAACCTAGAGAGGAACCAGGCTATGAGGGGTGGCCAGTCCTCTTCTGGCTGTGCCGGGTGGAGATTATAACAGAACTATGCCAAGATGTTCAAAATGTTCATAAGTGACAAGCATGGTCAAATAATAATCAGGAATAATTTTCAGTTGGCTTTTCATAGCCGATCATTAAGAGTTGAAAACAGCAGGTCTGGGACAGGTGGCGGTTCCATAACCGCAGGCAGAACAGTTGAAACTAGATTAGCAGCAAGGCCAGGTGGACTGGGGACAGCAAGGAGTCATCATGCCCGGTAGTCCTGACGTATGGTCCTATGGCTCAGGTCCTCCGAGAGAAAGAAAGAGAGAAGGAGAAAATGAGAGAGAGCCAAGATTTTCAAAATGTTCATAAATGACAAGCATGGTCAGATAATAATCAGGAATAAATGTCAGTTGGCTTTTCATAGCCGATCATTAAGAGTTGAAAACAGCAGGTCTGGGACAGGTAGGTGTTCCGTAACCGCAGGCAGAACAGTTGAAACTGGAATAGCAGCAAGGCCAGGCGGACTGGGGACAGCAAGGAGTCATCATGCCCGGTAGTCCTGACGTATGGTCCTAGGGCTCAGGTCCT
The DNA here is from genome assembly GCF_029448725.1 of Salvelinus fontinalis. Taxonomy (NCBI): domain Eukaryota; kingdom Metazoa; phylum Chordata; class Actinopteri; order Salmoniformes; family Salmonidae; genus Salvelinus; species Salvelinus fontinalis. Next base: position 26,016,240 of record NC_074676.1, read on the forward strand.
CCGAGAGAGAGAAAGAAAGAGAGAAGGAGAAAATTAGAGAGAGCCAAGATTTTCAAAATGTTCATAAATGACAAGCATGGTCAAATAATAATCAGGAATAAAAGTCAGTTGGCTTTTCATAGCCGATCATTAAGAGTTGAAAGCAGCAGGTCTGGGACAGGTAGGGGTTCCATAACCGCAGGCAGAGCAGTTGAAACTGGAACAGCAGCAAGGCCAGGTGGACTGGGGACAGCAAGGAGTCATCATGCCCGGTTTGCCATGACGTATGGTCCTAGGGCTCAGGTTCTCAGAGAGAGAAAGAAAGAGAGAACGAGAGAATTAGAGAGAGCATACTTAAATTCACACAGGACACTGGATAAGACAGGAGAAGTACTCCAGGTATAACCAACTGACCCTAGCCCCCCGACACATAAACTACTGCAGCATAAATACTGGAGGCTGAGACAGGAGCGGTCAGGAGACACTGTGGCCCCATCCGAAGACCGTTGCTTTGTGAATTTTGAAGCGAGCATAAAAAACTAGCATAAAAGGTATTTAGCTTGTCTGGTAGGCTCATGTCACTGGGCAGCTCGCGGGTGGGTTCCCTTTGTAGTCTGTAATATTTTTCAAGCCCATCCGAAGAGCATCAGAGCCGGTGTAGTAGGATTTAATGGTTAAACTGTAATTTGTTATCTAATTTGTTATCTATCATTGATGGTCAGTCCTTGCATCTATATCTGTCTATGAATTTGTGAGTGGTTACATGACATCAATTACAAAATAAAAATAATTTTTAAAGCACTTTTGATTCTCTTAAAGAAAGATGACATCAATTACAAAATATATATATTTTTTAAAGCACTTCTGATTCTTTCCAATTGTCCCGCTCCCTCCGTTTCTCTTTTTCTCGCATTCTCTCTCTCTCTTCCTACCTCTCTCATTCTCTTTTTTTCACACACTGTCACGACTTCGACCGAGGCAGGCTCTCCTTCCCGTTCGGGTGGCGTTTGGCGGTCGTCACCGGCCTATTAGCTGCCACTGATCCTTTTCTCCCCCTCTCTATGTGTTTATTGGGTTCACCTGTTTTGTATTAGGGTTAATTAGTTGGGCTTATTAGTCAGCCGGCCCGCACGTTTCTTTGTGCGGGATTGTTTGTTAGTAAGTAGTGGTGTTGGTTTTGTGCTACGTGTTTTCTGGACTGTGTTCCTTTCCCCCGTGCCTGGGGTTGGTTAAGTAGTACACCCAGTGTGTTAGTAGGGTGGCCTGGTTGGTCCGTGTTCATTAAAGAACATTTTGTATTGGCACCTGCTGTTTCCTGCGTTTTGACTCCACACTTCGACACCCAGGCCTTACACACACAGACACAGCAAACAAATAAAACGTTTGGTCAGGCTAACAAAAATATAATGGAAACAGTTTGCAATGCCCCTTCCTACTCAAATCTTACACCTAATGTCATGTGCTCATAAGCCACATTGTTTGCGTCTTTGTCTATACAAAAGTGCATTGAAAATAAACAGCCATATTTTTTTGTGCACAATAAATTACACCATAGCTCTTGAATAATCTGTGGATGAGACGGTTGGGTGTAGTTGCTAGATAGCCACTCTTACCCTTGTCAGGATATGATGATCATCTGTGCTGCAGGATACTAACACAGATAATGGCAGAGCAGCTTTAAATAACCACCCCTATTGTAAGTTGTTGTATGCAGAGGGATGGGGGTGGGATTTATATTTTCCAATGCAAGAATGACAACAGTAGTTAAAACACTTTATCTAAAAAAGAACATAAAAAATTGGACTGCTAATAATTTTCTTTAATTCCATGGTTCCATTCTACTGCAAGGGTACTAATGGATATGTAAGTGGCCAAATAGCACTGTTATGTAAGAGGTAAGGTCCTCTGGCAAAGACCATTACAACAATTACCCAATTGGCCTCAATTTACAACCCATTTTAATTCAGATGAAACCTGAAACTGTTCTATAATTGGAAAGACTGTGATTTCCTTCCATTACAGTTTGAAATGAGAGTTTATTTGTATGAAATAGAAAAAACAAAACACCATGAGAACTGTTGGACACATGTAAAGAACAAAAAGGCCTGTTGATGCTCCTAATTCACCACTTTATTGACTACGTTTCGATCCAAAAAGGATGTTCACCAGGTCAAACAGACTGTGCGCTCACATCCCAAAATGTACACCTTTCACCTCACATGACCATTGCGCCCATGACACATGGTGGGTGTGTAAACAATTCAATTAACTTTTGCACATAGACAATCATAATTAATTACAGAGGTACATATGGTCATAAAGGATTAAACACATACAAATGGGTCCAAGTTAAAACCTAGGCAACAGTAAAAAATATTATGTTAATAATTAATACCTGCCCATATGACCATTACGCGCCAGACACGTGGTGGCCGTAGATATAATTACAGTGACCTATATCAAAAACTACTTTTGTACTTCTAATGATTTGATATCAATGAGATGGCCACATGTAGTAGTTACAAAAAATCTAATATATGTGCAAAATAACCAAGTTGGACACAACCATAGAAACAGTGTGAAACGTGATGGTGATCCTCAATACCAGTCAAATTGTGTAATCTCATTTGTATATATATATATATACATATCCTCATAAATACTCTTTACATACTGTACATATAAAATATATGCAATCTTCGGAAGCTATGATTTGGCAAAGATGAGTCTATTGATACAGCATGTACACATTTGGTACCACTTTACATGACACCCAGCATCATAACACATTATGACACAGTCATAACGATGTCATAATATGTCATAACAGCTGACATAACTTGTCATAACCTGTTATAATATGGTCATAACACTGTCATGACACATATTTAGACCTGTTGTGACATACAGTACCAGTCAAAAGTTTGGACACACCTACTCATTCAAAGGTTTTTCTTTAGTTTGACTATTTTCTACATTGTTGCATAATAGTGAAGACATCAAAAATATGAAATAACACATATGGAATCATATAGTAACCAAAAGAGTGTTAAACAACAACAAAAAATATATATATCTTTGAGATTCTTCAAAGCAGCCATCCTATGCCTTGATGACAGCTTTGCACACTCTTGGCATTCTGTCAATCAGCTTCACCAAGAATGCTTCTCCAACAATCTTGAAGGAGTTCCCACATATGCTGAGCACTTTTTGGCTGCTTTTCCTTCACTCTGCGGTCCAACTCATCCCAAACCATCTCAACTGGGTTGAGGTTGGAGGATTGTGGAGGCCAGGTCATCTGAGGCAGCAATCCATCACTCTCCTTCTTGCTAAAATAGCCCTTACACAGCCTGGAGGTGTGTTTTGGGTCATTGTCAAATTGAAAAACAAATGATAATGTCCTAAGAAAATTAAGATTGTGCTGGAAGTGGTGTTCAGGGGACAGCAGAGGAGAACCCATAGTCTTGGGGTGGTGTCTTCTCTGAGAAAGAAGTCAAATCAATAAAGCAACATTCCCTTGAAATAATTAACAAATGTGCTTTATCTGAAAAAAATCTTTTTTTTCCCTCTTCTGAAGTCCCTCTCTCCCTCTCAGACCCACCCGCTCTCTCTTAATTAAACACAGATAAACACTTGTAATATGTTCTTAGAATCAAATGGGAAGCTCCTATCCTATGGTACAGTACTCTGTCTTTTGACACCCATTGCCAGCCAATTTCCTAACAGTGTATTTATATTACACAAAGGGTCACAATACATTAGTAAGGAATCAGGAACTAGCGTTCCACATGTGGACAGCTTGGAAGAAAATTGTCAAATTTGTGTGAATTAATAAATTCATGGCCTGCTTTGAAATATCTTGAAAAGGAATAACGCAAGGAGGTCGGCAATAATGTAATCCATGCTCGAAAGAATACAAAAAGTGAAAGTGCAAGATGCTATATATTTAAAATTAAAGGAACGAAGCATATGTTTCGGCTTTATGCCTTCATCAGTGCTGTACAAACAAATTGAGAAAACATGTACTTAAGAAGTCACACCTGCTGTGCGTAACAGGCACAACAATATCCAAAATGTATGTACAGTACTTCACTTTTTAGTGTATTTAGTGTATTTAGTGTCTGAACTGTCTATTCACTGTCATTTCATTCAAGTACTGATCTCAGTAGAAACGTATGCAATGCATAATCAAATCAAATCAAATTTTATTTGTCACGTGTCGAATACTACAGTGAAATGCTTACTTATGAGCCCTTGACCAACAATACAGTTTTAAGAAAAATACAACAAAAAAAAGGCAATAAATAAAAGTAACAAATAATAAAAGAGCAGCAGTAAAATAACAATAGCGAGGCCATATACAGGGGGGTACCGGTACAGAGTTAATGTGTGGAGGCACTGGTTAGTCGAGGTAATTGAGGTAATATGTACATGTAGGTAGAGCTATTGAAGTGACTATGCATACACAATAACAGAGAGTAGCAGCAGCATAAAAGAGGGAGGGTAATGAAAATAGTCTGTGTAGCCATTCGATTAGATGTTCAGGAGTCTTATGGCTTGGGGGTAGAAGCTGTTTAGAAGCCTTTTGGACCTAGACTTGGCGCTCAGGTACAGCTTGCCATGCGGTAGCAGAGAGAACAGTCTATGACTAGGATGGCTGGAGTCCTTGACAACTTTTAGGGCCTTCCTCTGACACCGCCTGGTATAGAGGTCCTGGATGGCAGGAAGCTTGGCCCCAGGGATGTACTGGGCTGTACACACTACCCTCTGTAGTGACTTGCGGTCGGAGACCGAGCAGTTGCGATACCAGGCAGTGATGCAACCTGTCAGGATGTTCTTGATGGTGCAGCTGTAGAGTCATTTGAGGATCTGAGGACCCATGACAAATATTTTCAGTCTCCTGAGGGGGAATAGGTTTTGTCGTGCCCTCTTCACGACTGTCTTGGTGTGCTTGGACCATGTTAGTTTGTTGGTGATGCGGACGCCACGGAACTTGAAGCTCTCAACCTGCTCCACCACAGCCCCGTCGATGAGAATGGGGGCGTGTTTGGTCCTGGTTTTCATGTAGTCCACAATCATCTCCTTTGTCTTGATCACGTTGAGGGAGAGGTTGTTGTCCTTGCACCACACGGTAAGGTCAGTGACCTCCTCCTTATAGGCTGTCTCATTGTTGTCGTTGATCAGGCCTAGACGAACTTAATGATGCTATTGGAGTTGTGCCTGGCCATGCAGTCATGAGTAAACCGGGAGTACAGGAGGGGACTGAGCATGCACCCCTGAGGGGCCCCTGTGTTGAGGATCAGCGTGGCGGATGTGTCGTTACCTACCCTTACCACCTGGGGGCGGTCCGTCAGGAAGTCCAGGATCCAGTTGCAGAGTGTTTAGTCCCAGGGTCCTTAGCTTAGTGATGAGCTTTGAGGGCACTATGGTGTTGAACGCTGACCTGTAGTCAATGAACAGCATTCTCACATACAATAGGTGTTTGTTTTGGCCAGATGTGCAAGGGCAATGTGGAGTGCAATAGAGATTACATCACCTGTGGATCTTTTGGGGCGGTATGAAAATTGGAGTGGGTCTAGGGTTTCTGGGATAATGGTGTCGATGTGAGCCATGACCAGCCTTTCAAAGCACTTCATGGCTACAGACTACGGGTCGGTAGTCATTTAGGCAGGTTACTTTAGTGTTCTTGGGCACAGTGACTATGGTGGTCTGCTTGAAACATGTTGGTATTACAGACTCAGTGAAGACACTTGCCAGTTGGTCAGCGCATGCTCAGACTACACGTCTTGGTAATCTGTCTGGCCCTGCGGCTTTGTGAATGTTGACCTGTTTAAAGGTCTTACATCGGCTGCGGAGAGCGTGATCACACAGTTGTCCGGAACAGCTGATGCTCTCATGCAAGTAATTTAGCTAGTTTGGTAGGCTTGTGTCACTGGGCAGCTCCCGACTGTACTTCCCTTTGTAGCCTGTAATAGTTTGCAAGCTCTGCCACATCCGATGAGCGTCGGAGTTGGTGCAGTATGATTCGATCTTAGTCCTATATTGACGCTTTGCCTGTTTGATGCTTCGGAGGGCATAGAGGGATTTGTTATAAGCTTCCGGGTTCGAGTCTCATTCCTTGAAAGCGGCAGCTCTACCCTTTAGCTCAGGGCGTATGTTGCCTGTAAAACATGATTTCTGGTTGGTGTATGTACGTATGTACAGTCACTGTGGGGACGATGTCATCGATGGACTTATTGATGAAGCCAGTGACTGATGTGGTATATTCCTCAATGTCATCGGAAGAATCCCGGAGCATATTCCAGTCTGTGCTAGCAAAACCATCCTATAGCTTAGCATCTGCTTCATCTGACCACTTTTTTATTGACCGAGTCATTGGTGCGCCCTGCTTTAATTGTTGCTTGTAAGCAGGAATCAGGAGGATAGAATTATGGTCAGATTTGCCAAATGGAGGGTGAGGGAGAGCTTTGTACATGTCTCTGTGTGTGGAGTAAAAGTGGTCTAAGAGTTTTTTTCCTCTGGTTGCACATTTAATATGCTGGTAGACATTAGTTAAAGCGGATTTAAGATTCCATGAATTAACTTCTTGACGCTAGGGGCCAGATTATTATTATTTTTTTAAATAACGTTCCCAACGTAAATGGACTATTTCTCAGGCCCAGATCGTAGAATATGCATATAATTTACAGATTAGGATACAAAACACTCCAAAGTTTCCAAAACTGTCAAAATATTGTCTGTGAGTATAACAAAACTGATTCTGCAGGCGAAAACCTGAGGAAATCCAACCCGGAAGTGCTTTTTTTAAACATTTTTATCCCTGTTCTGTTGCCTGCCCCTCCTCCACTTAAAGGCGTATCAACCAGATTCTTTTTCCAATGGCTTCCTCAGGCTGTGAGCAGGCTATAGACATAGTTTCAGGCTTTTATTTTGAAAAATGAGCGAGATTTTTCAAAACGAGTCAGGTGTCCTTTGATTAGTTCCTGCGTGCGAGAGGGTAGCTCGACATTTTCTTTCTCGCTTTCATTGAATAGGTTACCGTCCGGTTGAAATATTATGTATGTTAATTGAATGATTAGAATATTCCGCCCTGAAACATATAATTGTATGTACAATTTGTATGTACATAATTCTCTTATCAGTTGGTCCTTCGGAGCCGGATCTCAATACCTACCTCTGTCGTCCCAAGGAACTGCTGTAAACCGTGCACGGGCGGATCCAGGATCCGTAAGACAAAGACCTGACCTCTGAATTGAGGGTTTATTTCAGGCCAGTGGTGACCTGGTACACGACAGAGGTGGTGACGAGATCCAACCTACATTGCTTTTCCCAGTCCACGAGAAGGTCAGCAAAGCTTTATTCACGAATTTGGGGAATTAAAACTTGGGCTACATTCAGAAATACATTTGATTGTTTTTGGTGTAGTTTAGGTGTTGATTTTAAATTCCCGTAGAGGGCATTCTTACCCGGTGACCTATCTTTAGAATTTTGTGTAGAGAAAAGTTTTAAAGGGAATGAAGTATTCTATGCAAATGAAAGGTAGGAATTGGGTGTAGAGCCACCTAAGAAGCAGTAGAAGGGGGTCCGTGATGACACCGGGTATCTGCAGTACCAAACTAAACTAAAGAATATTAGAGAATATATTAGAAGGACCGTAAATGGTATTAGTGACACCAAGACTATCAGTGGACACTACACTACCTATATAAACTAAAGAAGAGAGAAGGGAAACCTAATATAGCGGAGTGAGATAAGAGATATTAACGTCAAAAGAACAAGCATCAACAGAAAAATAGGCTGCTGACTAGATTTACGACCCCTGGAAAATAGCTTATAGTTGTATACGGTGAGACCTAATGTCCGATCGAAAGACACCTCTATAGATAAAGTTTCAGGAAGGGAAAAACACACAGGCGTAGTGACATAAGAGATCAGAGTTTAAAAAGACACACACATGGATTGTGCAGGACAAAACTATAGTAATTGGACAATGGTGAAAAGCGCATACATAGATCATAGAAATAAATACACCTAGAGTGAGTTTGAGCATAAGCATAGTAACTACAAGGTTTACTAACAATGGGTAGTAAATCCTCAAAGGAGGTTCCGGAATTAACCGGAGATGTGCGGTATATGCAGTTAAAAGATCAAATAAATGTATTTCTGTGTAAAGTGGAGGAAGAAGTATGAATTTGATGGTAGTCTGGACGTGGAAAAGTTGGAACTGATGATGCGACGAATACGTAAGGCATGTGGAGACAAGGCAGATAGACAGCAAGCCGAGGGGCTTGACACAGCGAGGGTATGGTTAGCCAAGGCGAGGAAGAGAGCAGAGGGAGAAAAGAAAAAGGAAGTCAAAAAGAAGGAAGGTGTAAGTAGCCAGCCACCAGGAATAACTCCCACGGCTCCTCTGGAGGTCTCTCATAAGCCTAAATTGTACCCAACCCTGATAGATCAGGCGTGGAGAGAGAATCCCGATGATGAAATAGTGGTGGTGAGATGACGGCAGCCAGTGCTTCCTGTCCCATCCCCACCACTCCCATATGGGGAACCTCCTGGAGCCGAGGGAGGGGTAGAGCAGGAGGAGGAAAGGATAGGACGAGCTGCCCTAGGGAAAGTCAGGAAAGAATTAACCGAACTAGGACGTAGGATGAACAAGCGACAGGATGCAGGGGAAAGAGGTAGAGACAGGGCTTTACCACGCAGAAGGCTGAGGTCGCATAACCAGAGCCCAGGGAGGAGAGAAGTAGCAGAGTGGCTGGATGAAGAAGAGGAAAGGGAGGCTAGTCAGTATCCTCTAATTGCCCTGCCCAACCCACGGGCTGGGGACGCAGGACAGGAACCTATTTTAGAAGTGTATAGGGCATGGACACATAGGGATGTAGAAAGAGCGGTGGAAGGAATGGTACACCCTAAAACAGGCATGGAAGGATTTAGAAGGAAGGAATCTAGAAGGGTTGACAGCCAGCTTCAAGTTACACACAGGAGAAGTGAAGAGAGCATTACGGCAGTTGGTAGGAAAGGACTGGGCAGCTGTACGAGGGCAATGGGTGCCGGGACTTAACAATTTGATTGCATTGCCATGGGCAGCAGATGGCAATTACGTTGTTAAAATTACAGAATTGTATAATAATTTGAGGGATTATTATCACCGACACGCAGACTTCTAAGGTTTCTGAATGCAGGCAGGGAGATGGTGAGACCATCAGTCAGTACTTAGAGAGACTGAAGCATGTGTTTAACGCCAACAGTGGTTTAACAGAGCCCCCCGTAGCAGATGGTTTTAACACTGCATATCACCAGCAGCTGAAGATAGCTTTCCCCAGCGGAATACGTCCCGAGATTAGCAGGACCATAAAGAAGACCTTGGTGGGGTGGGGACTAGCAGAGCTGGGGGAAGAACAAAGATATGCAATTCATTATGAACCGCACTGTAAAAGTGAGGAGACTAAGAAGAAGCTGAAGGGGGCAGTAGACTTAATGGCCACTCTGGGGGAGATAGCCAGTAAGGTCCCTGACAGAAAGGGATGGAAGGCTAACCGAAGAGGAGATAAGGACAGAGATCGAGATTATGAGAACTGTTATAATTGTAACGAGCCAGGTCACTTTGGTCGGGATTGTGAGGCACTATGCCAACACTGTAAGAAAGTAGGGCACAATCACCGTAATTGTTGGAACAAGAAAGATAGGAGAAGGGACAAAAGAAGCAGGCGCTCACAGCCTGCGTCAGAGGAGGAAGAGGAGGCGTGACTAGATTCAGGGGCAGAGGATCGCGGTAGCGAGACGGGAGAAAGGAAGTCGGGAAGTTTCTGATTATAATTCAACTATTGGTATGTTTTGCCTGGAAAGATACGGTCGCTAGTGTTTGTTTAAGATATAAACTGAACGTTTTAATAGCTTGTTTAGGTTAAATTGAAAGACTAATTAATTCTAAATAATAGCGAGTCGATTTTGATGTAATACGTTGTGTTGCCTAAATGATCTGATGGAATAATGTATTGAAACTGGAGTCGTATTTAAATTACTGAATCATAGAAGAGACAGTTACCTAAACCTGATGAATTCTAAATAATAACGGAGAGATACGATAAAGTTGTGCCCATCGGAATGTTTTTATTCTTATGGATTGATTGACATGCGATATAAATTTAGTTAAGTACATGGTACTTTTAAAATTTGGAGTAGAGAAAGTTGGAAAGTTTGGTTTTGCTCTTGCGATAGACTTAAAGCGGAGCTCGGTTTGAGTAGGGGGTAAGTTGCAGGAGGCAGGTTGGTTTGTTGCTAACTAACGTTGTGATATCATTGAGTAATAACGTAAAACTGTGTCATAAGGTAGAATACACAATAACGTTACTCAAATTGATTTGACAGTTGTTCGGGTACAGACTCCCACTCTTTTCTGTACTTCTACAAGTACAATTTTGATTGAGAGATGTTGATTGATGTTGTAAGTTCTGTTCAAGATCAAACATTTGTGAACAACTATATTCATCGGGTTTGGCTTGTAATCTTGAAGGGAGCGAGTGAGTGAGATAGAGGCATGTTTCTACCAAAATTGAAAAAGCCTGGATATGTTCTGTTTGTTATTAGCCTTTGGGTTTGTGGAGATTTCCATTTTCCTAGAGACACGATATCTTAAAGGGGTACACACCTGTGGAATATTAGGTATTTTATTTTCTGAGTTTTAATTAAACACGGGAATTCTTTTGATAAGGGAATGTTCTGGGAATCTGGGATACAACATGTATGTTTGAGAGGTTTTCTTTAATTTGTATAATATAAGACTCTTGACCTCTATCATGGCTTTTTCCTTTGTGGTCTGATCAGCCTCATGGGAGGGCCATTTTTGGATAATGAATTTAAGGTAATTTGTGATACTGATTTTAAGGTAATTTGAGTAATTGATAATTATGAACGAGTTTATAGTTCTTTGACATAGTTGTAATTTGAACCAATGAGAAGAAAGAAAAGGCATAGCCTTGGATTAATGGTAGATTTATGTTAAGTATTTAGAACATAATCCAGGCCAACAGGACAGGGATATATGACATCTGTGGTGATTCAGAATTATGGAGAACATCGAGATAACCTTAATCAACCTATGTAATTACTTTAGAGATGGCCACCATAGACAGTTAATTTTTCCAAAATCTATGAGTTCGGACAGTGAGACATTTAGTCAAGATTTGGCAACAACCCATATTTGATACAGACTGTTATGAGAAAGAGTGACAGACAGATAGGAGAAAGGGCAGACGGAGGAGCCCTCCCCTCACTGCTGAGACCTTGAAGGTTTGGGAGCAGAGAGGAGAAGGTGGGGAAGGGGGGCCAGGAAATCAGCAAGATAGGAGTGACACAGAATGGGTCACGGTTACTGAGTGGAGGCAAAAGGGGAATTAAAGGTTTCTGGAAATAAGGTGTTAACCTCTTTGGGCTGCAGGGGCAGTATTGAGTAGCCTGGATAAAAGGTGCCCATTTCAAATGGCCTCGTACTCAATTCTTGCTCGTACAATATGCATATTATTATTATTATTGGATAGAAAACACTCTCTAGTTTCTAAAACTGTTTGAATTATATCTGTGAGTAAAACAGAACTCATTTTGCAGCAAACTTCCTGAAAGGAAGTGGAAAATCTGAAATCGATGCTCTGTTCTAGGGCCTGCCTATAAATGTGCTTGATATTTATTAGTATACATGCACTTCATACGTCTTCCACTAGATGTCAACAGGCAGTGAGAGAATAAATGGAGTGTATAACATGATCTGAGGTCGAATAAAAGCTCTTGGCATGACGTGACCCCAATTTCCTGTTTTCTGGAACGCGCGAGAAGTGACCTGGTATTGCCTTCTGTAAAGCTGTCGTTATAGACGACTAATATCTCCGGCTTTGATTTTATTTGATAAATGTGACAATTTCATCGTAAAGTATGTTTTTCAATATAGTTTTATTAGATTATTGAAATTTTTTCGGGACGTTAGGCGTGTTGCTTTGTCTGCGTATGTTCAGGAAGGAGAGCTTCGCTCCACTTTTCAAGCTTTCCGTGCTAATTGACTGGAGAAGAGGACATTCTAAATCCAAACAACGATTGTTCTGGACAAAGGACCCCTTGTACAACATTCTAATGGAAGATCATCAAAAGTAGGACCCATTTTATGATGCTATTTCATATATCTGTCGAACATGTGAAATAGTAGTTTGCGCCCAGATTTTGGGTACGCTCTCGCCATAACGTAAACTGCATGTCGTAATGAAGTTATTTTTAGAATTCTAACAAGGCGATTGCATTAAGAACTAGTGTATCTATCATTTCCTATACAACATGTATTTTTTTGTAATATTTATGAATGTTATTTGGTCAGAATATGTGAGTGTCTGAAAAATATCCGGACGTTGTGGGAAAAAGATGCTACGTTAGCACAATGTATAACCACTGATTTCAGCTCTAAATATGCACATTTTTGAACAAAACATAAGTGTATGTATAACCTGATGTTATAGGACTGTCATCTGATGAAGCTTATCAAGGTTAGTCAAAAATTATATATCTTTTGCTGGTTTGTTACGATCGCTAACTTTTGCTGCTGGTAAATGGCTTGTGTTTCTGGCTATTGTGGTAAGCTAATATAATGCTATATTGTGTTTTCGCTGTAAAACACTTAAGAAATCGGAAATATTGGCTGGAATCACAAGAGGCCTGTCTTTCATTTGCTGTACACCATGTATTTTTCAGAAATGTTTTATGATGAGTATTTAGGTGTTTGACGTTGGTGTCTGTAATTACTCTGGCTGCTTCGGTGCTATTTCTGACGGTAGCTGTGATGGTAGCTGCAATGTAAAACTGATTTATAGCTCAAATATGCACATTTTTCGAACAAAACATAGATTTATTGAATAACGTGTTGTTATAATGTTATAAGACTGTCATCTGATGAAGTTGTTTCTTGGTTAGTTTGGTTGGTTCTTGGTTAGTTAGGTTGGTTTTGTGCATGCTACCTGTGCTGTGAAAAATGTACACTTGCCAAGTGGCGCGAATCTCTCCATCGTCAACAAACTCAGAGAACGGAACACGGCAAAACTCCCGAAAAAATTTCAATAATCTGATTAAACTATATTGAAAAAACATACTTTACGATGATATTGTCACATGTATCAAATAAAATCAAAGCCGGAGATATTAGTCTATAACGACAGCTGTACAGAAGGCAAATCCAGGTCCCTTGACGCGCTCTCCAGAAAACAGGAAACTGGTGACACGTCATACAAAGAGCATTTATTCGAATAAATATCAAGGACTTTAATAGACAGGCCCTAGAAGAGAGCATCGATTCCAGATTTTCCACTTCCTGTCAGGAAGTTTGCTGCAAAAGGAGTTCTGTTTTACTCACAGATATAATTCAAACGGTTTTAGAAACTAGAGAGTGTTTTCTTTCCAATAGTAATAATAATATGCATATTGTACGAGCAAGAATTGAGTATGAGGCCGTTTGAAATGGGCACCTTTTATCTGGCTACTCAATACTGCCCCTGCAGCCCAAACAGGTTAGATTCAGAATCGACTTCATCGTTCGCTTCCACCATCTTTCCTTGAAAGGCGAACATACCGACACTCACCTCGGGCCTTGGTTGCCACTGTGTACTTCCCTTCTTTAACCTGTCTCCACCCCTTCATCTACACTGATTGATGTGAATTTAACAGGTGACATCAATAAGGGATCATGGCTTTCACCTGGATTCACCTGGTCAGTCTATGTCATGGAAAGAGCATGTGTTCCTAATTTTTTGAACACTCAGTGTATATTACTTCTGGGGTTACTGACAACCTGATCACCATATCTATTCATAATGTATACTGAATTTTTTATTATGTATGCCTTGGGCTTTTCACTGTGTAATACAACGGTCAACTGTGGTTATTTTACCCAATCATGTTGGTCGTCGCTCTAAGAAATGTGTTTAAGATCAATATGCAATATATGTTCATAAATAAAAATTGCAGATCTGTAGCACTTGAAGACACTATAAGGTGTTGTGTACAGGCATGTCATGTCTGTGTGTCTTGTGCATGTGTGTGTTCACATGACATTGATGTTGAAGCCTTCATGGATAGATGCATGTGTAAATAAGGCATGCAGTAGAGATTATTGCAGACCTGAAGAGGGCTTGGAAATATAAGTGGATAGGCGCCTGTTAGCCCCTGCTGCTTCGCTGTTTGAGGTTTCAGCAGGAGAGACACCAAAGTGAGGTGATCCACATTAATGTGAACATGCTGCAGGGGTGGCAGTGGGGAGTCTGCCCGAGGAAAGACTCATGTGTCAGCTTCATTATTAAACTATGAAAGAATGAGTCTATTAATAGATGGGTTATTTAAGCGATTTTCAGATTAGCTCTTTTTTTGTAACAGCAACAACTATTTTATAAAGTTTGGCTGTTTAAAAAAATCTATTATAATTAATGTGGAATGTGAACAATGTAATTATTCACAGTTTTGGTAAATAGATGTGTGCAAGAAGACAGAAAGGATTAGTAAAAATATGCAGGAGTTTCACTTCAGGCTTTTCATTGTGATAATGAATCAGGCTAGCTGACACACTATTCAGATAAGCAGTCAACAGCAAAGATGAGATATGCTTAGATGTCCTTGCTTGTTACATTCCTGTAATTGTGAATTGTGATCAGATTGTTTTCAGTAGTTTGTATTTTTGATGATGCTTTATTCATCATCTTAATTCTAATGTTGGGTCATCATGGCATATTGGTCAAGACTAGGACCAGGAGTTTTTCTCTGACCATATGACCTGACTGGGTAAAACGGCAGAATGTAGGACCCAGAGTTTTCCTAATTGAGTCATGCAATCAGGAAAAAGTAATTTTCCTAGTCATGACAACCAAACTACCAAAAAGCAATTAATGTACTTGTAGATCTGACATTTTGCCCACTTGGTTGTTACATTTTGTGGCAATCAGAGCCGCCTCTTCCTATATGCAGACTACACGCTGCGTGTATGACCTCGTGGCCGCTCCCAAAGACCAAAATAAGATAAACTAATATATATTTTTGAGTGCACTTTGAAATATGCAGCGTACAACACAAATTGATTGTATGAAGATGTAACTCCGTTAACCATTTAGCCAAGGTATTGAAAGCTAGTTTGACTAGCCTAGCCAGCTACTTTAAATGTCAATTTGTGTTTCATTAACTATCTCTCTGTCAGTGAATTACATTTTTGAATCATGTTTTGGCATGATTATATGTCTCATTTCAAGTAACTAGCTGCAGGCTTAAAGAAACATTTAATCATATACTTTGCATTGCAACCCAAATAAAACCATATAGATAGAAAGGTGTGTCCGTGTGTGTCACGTATGCTAGAATGGAAGCTTAAAAATGACAGCTGTATATGCATATTAGCCAATACGTATGGCATAGCCTACACATATAGCATACCTTGTAATACAATATTTTCTAAAAACAGTTGTGCAATGTACTCTCCAATAAAATTAAGGTCTGATTTCTAAAGCAGATGAGTTCTCAAATACCAGCTGCCCAATACCATGGTGGGCATGCATAATTTTGGATGCATTGGAAAATAAGGTATGGAGAATGATAAAGGGCCTGTAGGATTATAGAAAAAGCAGTCTGAGTTTCAAATACCAAATGTTCAGTGAATGTGAGTATATTTAGTTGGTTTAAATGATTAACTTTCCTACAAACCTAAAAGTTGACGGTGCCAAAAACTTGCCAATCCATCCATTATTCTACTAACTATGACTGAGTGTGAGACATGTTGTCCCTAATGTACGTATCATGCATATACATTTGAACAAAGAACACCATCACAAATAGTGTTTCACCATTTATTAAGTACGGAAACAGCAAAGATGTCTCAGGTATTATTTTTCGTATTTAAATATGGTGTAACCTACCAATCAATGTACAGTATATCAAGGGTCGTGGAGGGCACAATCTTACAATGTTGCAGCCCAGAAATGAGAGCTTTACCATCTATGCCAAAAGCCTGGGCCTCTGATGGAGACTGTAGAACTGTCATTAACGCATGCTTCAGTATTCCCCCTTCTTTCTAGGCGCATTTGTGTGCCCAGGCCCCATAGGCGTATCGAAAGGATCCCACCCTGGTCACCGGTGTAGCTGACCAATGTAGGGAGGGAGACAAGTGCCATAGCAGAATGCAGTCTAAAGCTTGTGTTGTCCAGAGACGAGAACTGACAGGGACAATACAATTCTCCCCACTGCATGTTACAATACCACAATTATCTGTTTGTCAGCTGTTAACACTAGAACTGCTAAAGCAGTCATTTTGACTGCTCATTAATTGTATGTATTTATTACTCTGCCATTGTTTAAGTCATGCCGCCGATAATTGATGGAATTTATTGAAATTATGTAAAAATGTATCACTAGCCACTTTAAACAATGCCACCTAATATAATGTTTACATACCCTACATTACTCATCTCATATGTATATGTATATACTGTACTCTATATCATCTACTGCATCTTGCCATCTTTATGTAATACATGTATCACTAGCCACTTTAAACTATGCCACTTTATGTTTATATACCCTACATTACTCATCTCATATGTATATACTGTACTCTATACCATCTACTGCATCTTGCCTATGCCGTTCTGTACCATCACTCATTCATATATCTTTATGTACATATTCTTTATCCCTTTACACTTGTGTGTATAAGGTAGTAGTTGTGGAATTGTTAGGTTAGATTACTTGTTGGTTAGTACTGCATTGTCGGAACTAGAAGCACAAGCATTTCGCTACACTCGCATTAACATCTGCTAACCATGTGTATGTGACAAATAAAAGTTGATTTGATTTGATTTGAATTGCCTCGAAACTGAACCTAAGCTATACCGAAACTAATTTCACACATATAGCAACAGAATAAATAAATAATGTAATAAATGTTAGTACAAGAGATAACAGCTAAATATAATCCAACTGATGCCATTACATGAATATTCACACAATAAAAGCTATAGCTGGCAATAATTAACTATTTTTGATTCATGTCATATCGACAGATATTCATTATAATGCCATTATTGCTTTTGTGCCGAGTTTCACTATTTATCAAGGCCATTTGGTGCTTATAATGATGTTAAGGCTACTGATCTCATAGTTATACCATGCATCTTTTGACTGTACTTATTGGTGGTTAGGGTATTTTTATTTCGTCAGTATAAAAATACGTTGTGATCGTGTTCCAACAAATATGCTTCCTGTGGCACTCCAAAAAGAACATGTATTGTACACCTGAATTTATACATGTTTTGTGTTTTTTTTGTTTTAACTCACAGCCTACAATAACATAAACTAATGAAAATGCTATTGTGTTATTTGAAATAAACAAACATCATATTCTAATGTCAACCCAGGCCTTCATAAACACAATCAAATTGTTATTTTTGCAATAGCATATATTAAATATATTAATGACATGGTTAGAATGTTGCAGTCAGAATGACTGCTCATTAGCTTGAAGTGGGTGCATCGAGGCCCAGCTGTTCTAGTGTTAAACTGATTCTACATTGAATTTAGTATTTGAGATGCTCAAACAAGCACGTGTATCTGAAGTTGGTGTTCTTCAACTCTAAAATACACTTGTGACGGTTGTCATCGGAAGGATGAGACCAAGGCGCAGCGTTCTTTGTGTTCCACATAATTTATTAACGAAGTGAAACTTTAGAAAAGACAAAACAATAAAGAATACAACGACCTAACAACTTTGTTGTGCAAACTACCAGCACACAAACAAAGAACAAGATCCCACACAGAAGGAGGGAAAGGGCTGCCTAAGCATGATCCCCAATCAGAGACAACGATAGACACCTGCTTCTGATTGGGAACTACACTCAGCCAGAAACAAAGAAATACAAAACCTAAAAATAAAGAACATAGAATGCCCACCCATATCACACCCTGACCAAACCAAAATAGAGATAAAAAAGGCTCTCTAAGGTCAGGGCGTGACAGCACTAGACTGTGTAAGATAAAACCCACAAAGAAAAGACAACAGGCAAATCCATATGTGGTCCCAATGTCTAAATAGTGATGGCAGGGCTAGTTCAAACTGCAGTACGATGGTTCTCCTCACAGGTGACTGAATCAGCCAATGATTGGTGAATAGCACTTGGTTGATCTGTGGGAGCAGAACACAGGAGACCTGAATAGATCATGTGAGACAAAAGTGAGAGACAAGAAATAATCAAATAAATAATCACAGCAAAGGAATGTAGTTTGTGAGCTAGAAAATTAAGGCCGGGAGCTCTGCAATCATCCTATTCCAACTATTTAATGGGATAATGTGGCATTTCTTATTTGTCAGTGTGAATGAAATTCGTAGGTCCTGCCTTGATGACTATTAGATGTACACTACTTGTCCTATAGATTTTTGTAGTCTTACATTATTACTTAGAAAAATACTGATAGCTAAAATGCTCCTTGTCCCAGAATGACTAGTGATAAAGCTAGTGATAAAGCTATCTGCTCATGCTAGCTAACAACATATATATTGGTTGCTAACTAGCAAGCAAGCTACATTACTTAGGTCACCCTGATGATGGCTGTTGTAGTCCCAACGTGTCTGTTTTTTTTATTCTTGCCATGCATAAGCTGTAAAACAATAAAGGCTATAACATTTTTCCACTACATGAGAATGCCTTGGGTACTTCTGGAAGTTTATTTGCACAAAAGCTTTTCCGGTATTGTTTACTATCCAGCATCAACTTGTTTTTGTTCTATAGAATTTCATCCAATAATCAAAGAGCGCCTCATGGATTAACTATAAAGCAAAGAAGCGCTCCTCTCCAATGTCGTTACTAAGGTTGCTGTGTTCTAAGTTGGGAGTGATTCTACAGCTTGCATTGATCGTATCACGCTTCTATAACTAAATAGTTAGAATACAAATTTAAAAAAAAAAAAATACTTTACCTGATAGCAGTTTGTCGGATGGAAATCTCTCTCAAAACGTCCCCAGCTGTATACTACCTTAGATACAGATAACGTGATTGGCAGATGTGATCAGCAGAGATAGTACACAAGTTTTGATTGGTTTACAGTTTAGCAATTTAAGGCATTTGCCTGTTGAGCTAGTGCACATAAAAGTATTTAGAAAAAATGTGAGAGTTGACATTGCCAACAAACAGAAATGTGTTCAGAAGAAGTAAATGTACACAATATGTAAAAACCAGCTCCTCTTTCAACAGAGATTTATCATCTCAAACTAAAGCAGATCGCTTTCTAAGGCCACCTAACTAATCTGGATCTATGAGCCCGCATTTGCGCGCCAATGCTAATGATTGGTTAACAGTCAAGTTGCAACTTTTTGTTTCTGAACTTTCTGAATCACAGATTAGATGTTTTTGAAACAATAATTTGGTGTAATGCCATGAGCCTATGTTAGTGATCAGATCAAATAAGATTGATTTTGCGGGACATTCGCGGGACAGTGTAGCCTACATGAATACAAAATGTTGGCCATGTTCTTCATGTTTTTACAAGTGAAACGTCCAAACTGCATCTGCATGCTTATCCTTTGATTTCCATCCTTTCATGGGAATATGCATTTAGAGCTTCTTCAATTACTTTTTCATTAGAAAATTAGGGCAGATGGTGTTAACAAACTAAATAGCCTTCCTGTATTTAGTTTCAATCCAAGCACATTCTGCCTAGTGGCGCGTGCTGGTGAAACATTTCTGGTTGGTCTCAGCAAGGGAATGTAAAACTTTTAGGAAGGGAGACCAGGTAGCAGATAATGGACCCTAACAGATAAATATGTAGTTGGTGCTGTATATAAACTAATATACATGGGTTCTAACTGAATATATACAGTTGAAGTCAGAAGTTAACATACACTTAGGTTGGAGTCATTAAAACTAATTTTCAACCACTCCACAAATTTCTTGTTAACAAACTATAGTTTTGACAAGTCGGTTAGGACATCTTCTTTGTGCATGATACAAGTATTTTTTCCTACAATTGTTTACAGACAGATTATTTAACTTATAATTCACTGTATTACAATTCCAGTGGGTCAGAAGTTTACATGCACTAAGTTGACTGTGCCTTTAAACAGCTTGGAAAATTCCAGAAAATTATGTCATGGATTTGAGTCAATTGGGGGTGTACCTGTGGATGTATTTCAAGGCCTATATTCAAACTCAGTGGCTCTTCGCTTGACGTCATGAGAAAATCAAAGGAAATCAGCCGAGAAAATTGTAGACCTCCAAGAGTCTGGTTCATCCTTGGGAGCAATTTCCAAACGCCTGAAGGTACCGCGTTCATCTGTACAAACAATAGTACGCAAGTATAAACACCATGAGACCACGCAGCCGTCATACCGCTCAGGAAGGAGACGCGTTCTGTCTCCTAGAGATGAACGTACTTTGGTGTGAAAAGTGCAAATCAATCCCAGAACAACAGCAAAGGACCTTGTGAAGATGCTGGAGGAAACAGGTACAAAAGTATCTGTTATCCACAGTAAAAAGAGTCCTATATCAACATAACCTGAAAGGCCGCTCAGCAAGGAAGAAGCCACTGCTCCAAAACCGCCACAAAAAAGCCAGACTACGGTTTGCAACTGCACATGGGGACAAAGATCGTACTTTTTGGAGAAATGTCCTCTGGTCTGATGAATCAAAAATAGAACTGTTTGGCCATAATGACCATCATTTTGTTTGGAGGAAAAAGTGGGATGCTTGCAAGCCGAAGAACACCATCCCAGCCGTGAAGGACGGGGGTGGCAGCATCATGTTGTGGGGGTGCTTTGTTGCAGGAGGGACTGGTGCACTTCACAAAATAGATGGCATCATGAGGTAGGAAAATTATGTGGATATATTGAAGCAACATCTCAAGACATCAGTCAGGAAGTTAAAGCTTGGTAGCAAATGGGTTTTCCAAATGGACAATGACCCCAAGCAAACTTCCAAAGTTGTGGCAAAATGGCTTAAGGACAACATAGTCAAGGCATTGGAACGGCCATCACAAAGCCCTGACCTCAATCCCATAGAAACTCTGTGGGCAGAACTGAAAAAGCATGTGCGAGCAAGGATCCTACAAACCTGACTCAGTTACACCAGCTCTGTCAGGAGGAATGGGCCAAAATTCACCCAACTTATTGTGGGAAGCTTGTAGAATGCTACGCAAAACGTTTGACCCAAGTTAAACAATTTAAAGGCAATGCTACCAAATACTAATGGAGTCTTCTGACCCACTGGGAATGTGATGAAAGAAATAAGAGCTGAAATAAATCACTCTCTCTACTATTATTCTAACATTTCACATTCTTAAAATAAAGTGGTGATCATAACTGACCTAAGACAGGGAAATTTTACTCGGATTAAATGTCAGGAATTGTGAAAAACTGAGTTTAAATGGGTTTTTTTATTTTTTATTTCACCTTTATTTAACCAGGTAGGCTAGTTGAGAACAAGTTCTCATTTGCAACTGCGACCTGGCCAAGATAAAGCATAGCAGTGTGAACAGACAACAACACAGAGTTACACATGGAGTAAACAATAAACAAGTCAATAACATGGTAGGAAAAAGAGAATCTATATACAATGGGTGCAAAAGGCATGAGGTAGGCAATAAATCGAATAATTACAATTTAGCAGATTAACACTGGAGTGATAAATCATCAGATGATCATGTGCAAGAAGAGATACTGGTGTGCAAAAGAGCAGAAAAGTAAATAAATAAAAGCAGTATGGGGGTGAGGTAGGTAAATTGGGTGGGTAGTTTACAGATGGACTTGTACAGCTGCAGCGATCGGTTAGCTGCTCGGATAGCAGATTTTTAAAGTTGTTGAGGGAGATAAAAGTCTCCAACTTCAGAGATTTTTGCAATTCGTTCCAGTCGCAGGCAGCAGAGAACTGGAAGGAAAGGCGTCCAAATGAGGTTTTGGCTTTAGGGATGATCAGTGAGATACACCTGCTGGAGCGCGTGCTACGGGTGGGTGTAGCCATCGTGACCAGTGAACTGAGATAAGGCGGCACTTTACCTAGCATAGCCTTGTAGATGACCTGGAGCCAGTGGGTCTGACGACGAACATGTAGCGAGGGCCAGCCGACTAGGGCATACAGGTCGCAGTGGTGGGTCGTATAAGGTGCTTTAGTAACAAAACGGATGGCACTGTGATAAACTGCATCCAGTTTGCTAAGTAGAGTATTGGAAGCTATTTTGTAGATGACATCGCCGAAGTCGAGGATCGGTAGGATAGTCAGTTTTACTAGGGTAAGTTTGGCGGCGTGAGTGAAGGAGGCTTTGTTCCGGAATAGAAAGCCGACTCTAGATTTGATTTTGGATTGGAGATGTTTGATATGAGTCTGGAAGGAGAGTTTGCAGTCTAGCCAGACACCTAGGTACTTATAGATGTCCACATATTCTAGGTCGGAACCGTCCAGGGTGGTGATGCTAGTCGGGCGTGCGGGTGCAGGCAGCGAGCGGTTGAAAAGCATGCATTTGGTTTTACTAGCATTTAAGAGCAGTTGGAGGCCACGGAAGGAGTGTTGTATGGCATTGAAGCTCATTTGGAGGTTAGATAGCACAGTGTCCAGGGAAGGGCCGGAAGTATACAGAATGGTGTCGTCTGCGTAGAGGTGGATCAGGGAATCGCCCGCAGCAAGAGCAACATCATTGATGTATACAGAGAAAAGAGTCGGCCCGAGAATTGAACCCTGTGGTACCCCCATAGAGACTGCCAGAGGACCGGACAACATGCCCTCCGATTTGACACACTGAACTCTGTCTGCAAAGTAGTTGGTGAACCAGGCAAGGCAGTCATTAGAAAAACCGAGGCTATTGAGTCTGCCGATAAGAATATGGTGATTGACAGAGTCGAAAGCCTTGGCCAGGTCGATGAAGACGGCTGCACAGTAATGTCTTTTATCGATGGCGGTTATGATATCGTTTAGTACCTTGAGCGTGACTGAGGTGCACCCGTGACCGGCTCGGAAACCGGATTGCACAGCAGAGAAGGTACGGTGGGATTCGAGATGGTCAGTGATCTGTTTTGGTGACTTTGCTTTCGAAGACCTTAGCTAGGCAGGGCAGGATGGATATAGGTCTGTAACAGTTTGGGTCCAGGATGTCTCCCCCTTTGAAGAGGGGAATGACAGTGGCAGCTTTCCAATCCTTGGGGATCTCAGATGATACGAAGGAGAGGTTGAACAGGCTGGTAATAGGGGGTGCGACAATGGCGGCGGACAGTTTCAGAAATAGGGGGTCCAGATTGTCAAGCCCAGCTGATTTGTATGGGTCCAGGTTTTCCAGCTCTTTCAGAACATCTGCTATCTGGATATGGGTAAAGGAGAAGCTGGGGACGCTTGGGCGAGTAGCAGCGGGCTGGGCGGGGCTGCTGGCCAAGGTTGGAGTCGCCAGGTGGAAGGCATGGCCAGCCATTGAGAAATGTTTGTTGAAGTTTTCGATTATCACGGACTTATCAGTGGTGACCGTGTTATCTAGCCTCAGTGAAGTGGGCAGCTGGGAGGAGGTGCTCTTGTTTTCCATGGACTTTACAGTATCCCAGAACTTTTTGGAGTTAGAGCTACAGGATGCAAATTTCTGCTTGAAAAAGCTGGCCTTTGCTTTCCTGACTGACTGCGTGTATTGGTTCCTGATTTCCCTGAACAGTTGCATATCACGGGGGCTCTTCGATGCTATCGCAGTTCGCCACAGGATGTTTTTGTGCTGGTCGAGGGCAGTCAGGTCTGGAGTGAACCAAGGGCTATATCTGTTCTTGGTTCTGCATTTTTTGAACGGAGCATGCTTGTCTAATATGGTGAGGAAGTAACTTTTAAAGAATGGCCAGGCATCCTCAACTGACGGGATGAGGTCAATATCCTTCCAGGGTACCCGGGCCAGGTCGATTAGAAAGGCCTGCTCGCAGAAGTGTTTCAGGGAGCGTTTGACAGTGATGAGGGGTGGTCGTTTGACCGTGGACCCGTGGCGGATACAGGCAATGAGGCAGTGATCGCTGAGATCTTGATTGAAGACAGCAGAGGTGTATTTGGAGGGCAAGTTGGTCAGGATAATGTCTATTAGGGTGCCCATGTTTACGGATTTGGGGTTGTACCTGGTGGGTTCCTTGATGATTTGTGTGAGATTGAGGGCATCAAGCTTAGATTGTAGGACTGCCTGGGTGTTAAGCATATCCCAGTTTAGGTCACCTAACAGAACAAACTCTGAAGCTAGATGGGGAGCGATCAATTCACAGATGGTGTCCAGGGCACAGCTGGGAGCTGAGGGGGGTCGGTAGCAGGCGGCAACAGTGAGAGACTTATTTCTGGAGAGATTAATTTTTAAAATTAGAAGTTCAAACTGTTTGGGCATAGACTTGGAAAGTATGACAGAACTTTGCAGGCTATCTCTGCAGTAGATTGCAACTCCTCCCCCTTTGGCAGTTCTATCTTGACAGAAAGTGTTATAGTTGGGTATGGAAATCTCAGAGTTTTTGGTGGCCTTCCTAAGCCAGGATTCAGACACGGCAAGGACATCAGGGTTGGCAGAGTGTGCTAAAGCGGTGAGTAAGGCAAACTTAGGCAGGAGGCTTCTGATGTTGACATGCATGAGGCCAAGGCTTTTTCGATCACAGAAGTCAACAAATGAGGGTGACTGGGGACATGCAGGGCCTGGGTTTACCTCCACATCACCCTAGGAACAGAGGAGCAGTAGGATGAGGGTGCGGCTAAAGGCTATCAAAACTGGTCGCCTAGAGCGTTGGGGACAAGGAATAAAAGGAGCAGATTTATGGGCGTGGTAGAATAGATTCTGGGCATAATGTGCAGACCAGGGTATGGTGGGGCACGGGTACAGCGGAGGCAAGCCCAGGCACTGGGTGATGATAAGAGAGGTTGTATCTCTGGACATGCTGGTCTCAATGGGTGAGGTCACCGCATGTGTGGGGGGTGGGACAAAGGAGGTATCAGAGGTACGGAGAGTGGAACTACGGGATCCATTGCAAACCAAAACAATGATAACTAGCCTGAACAACAGTATGCAAGGCATATTGATATTTGAGAGAGACATACAATAAGGCATAAAGTGATTGCAGGTCATGATTGGGAGAGCTAGCTAAAACAGCAGGTCAGATAACAGCAGCTAGTCGGCTAACACAGCAACAGAAGGTAAAAATGGCGACGACTGGGCAGAGAGGGTCGGATTAACTACACACAGATCCTGAGTTAAGGCACAGAGCCGACAGATAAAACACAAATAAACAGAATGGAGTACCGTGAATTAATGGACAGTCAAGCAGGCATAAGCTATGTAGCCAAGTGATCATAGTGTCCAGGGGCCAGCCGTAGATGAAGTAGTGAGGCCTCCACTAAGCTAGCCCGCGGCGTTTAAAGTTAGTAGCCCGGGGGGGTGGTCTGCTCAGACGGAGTGGGTCTGCTCAGACGGAGGCCGGTTGAGGGCACAGCGGATGGGGTATTTTTCTGCAGACCAGACGTGGTCGTGTCGACAGAGAATCCAAGCCGGATGGCGGTGGCGAAAGAGAGGTTGTGAGTTGTAGAATTGTGTTTGCTAACTGGTGCTAGCTTCGTGATTCAGACAGCTAGTCATGGGTAGCAAGCTAGCAGAAGATGGAGGTCTGTTTTTAGCCACGCCGTGCAATTCCGTCGGTAGATTAGTGGGGTTCCGTGTGGTAGAGGGGACCAATCCAGTTGTCAAAATAGTTATAGTGGCCTAAGAAGATTGTTCGATAGACCTGTTCAGATAGCAGCCGATATGCTCAAGACAGCTAACGATTAGCGGGCCGCAGTTAGTATATGGACGTTCAGGTTACGTCGCGATGGAGGGGCCGGTTGAAATACTCCCTCGGGCAGATAACGTCGGTATCCCAGTCGTGAAGGCCCGGTGGGGCTCCGCATCGGCAGTAAAACGGGTCCGGATAGGTGATTGTAGCCCAGGAGTGGCTGATGGCACTCTTCAGCTGGCTAGCTCCGGGATAATTGGTGTTTGCTCCGGAATTGATGTTAGCCGATAGTCACTCGGATAGCAGCTAGTTAGCTGCAAGATCCAGGTGTAAATGTCCAGAGCTTGAGGTAAAAATCCGGGGATATGGAGAGAAAAATAGGTCTGGTATGCTCTGGTCTGAGTCGCGTTGTACAAAACTGGCAATAGTTTTCCGAGCTAAAGGATAGCTGATGAGCGCTAGCTGTGGTTAGCTGAACTATTAACGTTAGCTACTAACGTTAGCTTGTGAGCTGGCTAACTTCTGGTTAGCTTGTTAGCTTCTGTTGTAGATTTCGGATACGAGGTGAATAATACTTTTGAGGAAGAAAAAAAACAGATCCGCACCACATTTGGTGAGGTGGGTTGCAGGAGAGTGTTTTGAAGTTGAGTTTTTTAAGAAGAAAATAACATATATATAAAAAAGAAATGCGAAGAAAAATATATATACACGGGACAAGACGAGGACAATGGACATCTGACTGCTACGCCATCTTGGAAAACAATGTATTTGGCTAAGGTGTATGTAAACTTCTGACTTCAACTGTATATAATTTTTGTTTACAATTGTCGAATGTATACTCCCCATATATATAAAATCCACAAAGACTGCCTGAAGATCGTAATTTCTATGACACTGTGGACGAACATATTGCCTGTAGACACTTTTTAGCATGGACAATGGTTGTAAAGATTTTTCAAAATATTCAGGCTGTATAGAAAACTCCCCCCAAACCACAGAATGGACAAATTACCACAACGCACAGCCCCACAAATGCCTTGAAAACTTTCTCTATATGGTAAGTGACCTCCTTCACGGCCAAAATTACTCTTTCCCATAGGCTACTTTTAAACTCAGACAAAACAGAGATGCTATTTCTAGGTCCCAATAAACAAAGAGATCTGCTGTTTGATTTTACAATAAATCTACAGTCGTCTCAAATAAAACTGGGAAGGACCTCGACATTACTCTGGACCCTGATCTCTCTTTTGATGAACATATCAAGAATATTTCAAGGGAAGCTTTTATCCAAAAATGCAGAAAAGCTAATCCATGCTTTTGTCACTTCTAGATTTGACTACTGCAATGCTCTACCCTCTGGCTAACTGAATAAAATGCTAAATAAACTTCAGTTTGTGCTAAATACGTCTGCTAGAATCTTGACTAAAACTAGCCTGTCTATGCTGGCTTCCTGTTAAGGCTATGGCTGATTTCAAGGTTTACTGCTAACCTACAAAGCATGACATGGACTTGCTCCTACCTATCTCTCCAATTTGGTCCTGTCGTACATGCCTACACATACGCTACGGTCACAAGACGCAGGCCTCATTATTGTCCCTAGAATTTCTAAGCATCCAGCTGAAGGCAGGGGATTTTCTCCTATAGAGATCCATTTTTATGGAATGGTCTGCCTATCCATGTGAGAGTTGCAGACTCGGTCTCGATCTTTAGGTCTTTACTGAAGACTCATCTCTTCAGTAGGTCCTATGATTGAGTGTAGTCAGGTTCAGGGGTGCGAAGGAGAACAGCAAGGCACTGGAATGACGAACCCCCTTGCTGTCTCTGCCTGGCCGGCTCCCCTCTCTCCACTGGGATTCTCTTCCTCTGTCCCTATTACGGGGTCTGAGTCACTGGCTTACTAGTGCAATTCCATGCCATCCCTAGCAGTGCCGGTCGGTGTCGTTTAAGATGAGGGAGGACAAAAAAATTCTCATGAGCATGGCCTTATTTCTATTACAGCAAATCAAATCAAATCAAAATGTATTTGTCACTTGCACCGAATACAACAGGTGAAATGCTTACTTACAGGCTCTAACCAACAGTGCAATTGTAAGTAAAAAATTGGTATTAGGTGAACAATAGATATGTAAAGAAATAAAAATAACAGTAAAAAGACTGTGAAAAATTAGAGTAATGTCACACCCTGGCCTCTGTTATATTGATTTTCTTTATTAGTTTAGTTAGGTCAGGGTGTGACATGGGGATGTTTGTGTGTTTTGTCTAGTTTAGGGTGTTTGTATTGTATAGGGGGTTTTGTTGAGTGTATGGGGTTGGGCTTAGTATAGGTGTCTAGGCAAGTCTATGGTTGCCTGAATGGTTCTCAATCAGAGACAGCTGTCATTCATTGTCTCTGATTGGGAGCCATATTTTAGGCAGCCATAGCCAGTAGGCTTTCGTGGGTAATTGTCTATGTTGAACGTTAGTAGCTTGTGTGTGCACTTTCGTTTATAGCTTTGTAAGAGTGTTTCGTTTTCGTGTTACGTCTTCGTCTAATAAAAGGAAGATGTATTTCTCTCCCGCTGCGCCTTGTTCCCCTCATTCACCACAAGACGACCGTGACAAGTAGGGAGGCTATTTACAGTAGCGAGGCTATATACAGGCACCGGTTAGTCGGTATATTGGATGACTTATTCATATTCCATTCACCCAGTTCAATGTAACAGTGATAGGTTTAGGCTACTACATGATACTAAAATTTTCCCTATACCCATCATGAGATTGCTTCAATTTAGCCTATGAATGAAAGTTTACAATATTGGATTATATCAATGGATTTATGAGTTTGTAATTTGGGAATGTTTTCTTGGGGTGCTCTAAGTTACGATTATATGCGTTTCTGGCATTGAAAAAAAAGTGCTACACCCCCTTTAAAATGGGATTGAGCGAAGTAGCAGCAAATATATTCAATAAGCAACTAATGAGCATGGAGAGCCTCACACGTTATACAAAATTAACTTATATCTTTTAGTATAATATAGCTACTTACTTACTTTAGTAGCTCTTCGTTGGAAGCACGCTTTTTGTAAGTAGTTAGGCCTCTCCAGGTTTACAGTCCTCTCCAAATTTAGCTGGAATTTAACCTCAAAGGATTTAAGAAATGTGATTGCCTGACGATAGCTGTATGCCATGGGAGGGCATAGGCCCACCCATTTGGGAGCCAGGACCACCCACTGGGGAGCCAGGCCTAGCCAATCAGAATTGGTGTTCCCCCACAAAAAGGCTTTATTACAGATAGAAATACTCCTCAGTTTCATCAGCTGTCCGGATGGCTGGTCTCAGACAATCCCGCAGGTGAAGAAGCCGGATGTGGAGGTCCTCGGCTGGCATGGTTACATGTGGTCTGCAGTTGTGAGGCGCGCTGACAAATTCTCTAAAACGACATTGTATGTGGCTTATGGTAGAGAAATTAACATTAATTAAGTTTCTTCAAGTGCAGTTGCAAAAACCTTCAAGAGCTATGATGAAACTGGCTCTCATTAGGACCACCACAGGAATGGAAGACCCAAAGTTACCCCTGCTGCAGAGGATACGTTAATTAGAATTACCAGCCTCAGAAATTGCAGCACAAATAAATACTTCACTGAGTTCAAGTAACAGACACATCTCAACATCAACTGTTCAGAGGAGACTGTGTGAATCAGGCCTTCGTGGTCAAATTGCTGCAAAGAAACCACTACTAAAGGACACCAATAAGAAGAAGAGACTTTCCTGGGCCAAAGAAACACGAGCAATGTATTTTAAATCGGTAGAAATGTGTCCTTTGGTCTGTCCTAATTGGCGATTTTTGGTTCCAACCGCTGTGTCTTTATGAGACGCGGTGTGGGTGAATGGATGATCTCCGCA
Organism: Salvelinus fontinalis; assembly: GCF_029448725.1. Lineage (NCBI taxonomy): Eukaryota > Metazoa > Chordata > Actinopteri > Salmoniformes > Salmonidae > Salvelinus > Salvelinus fontinalis. The sequence continues at coordinate 26,045,845 of NC_074676.1, forward strand.
TGTGTATTTCCCACCGTAAAGCATGGAGGTGGAGGTGTGATGGTGTGGGTGTGCTTTTCTGGTGACACTGTCTGTGATTTATTTAGAATTCAAGGCGCACTTAACCAGCATGGCTACCACAGCATTCTGTATCAATACGCTACGCCATCCCATCTGTTTTGGGATTAGTGGGACTATCATTTGTTTTTCAACAGGACAATGACCCAGGCTGTGTAAGGGCTATTTTACCAAGTGGGAGAGTGATTGAGTACTGCATCAGATGACCTGGCTTCCACAATCCCCTGACCTCAACCCAATTGAGATGTTGAGGGATGAGTCGGACCACAAAGTGAAAGAAAAGCAGCCAACAAGTGCTCAGCATACGTGAGAACTCCTTCAAGACTTTGGAAAAGCATTCCAGGTGAAGCTGGTTGAAAGAATGTCAAGAGTGTGCAAAGCTGTCATCAAGGCAAAGGGTGGCTATTTGAAGAATCTCAAATATAAAATATATTTTGATTTGTTTATCTTTTTAGGGATAGGGGGCAGCATTTTCACTTTGGATGAATAGCGTGCCCAGAGTGAACTGCCTCCTACTCTGTCTCAGATGCTAATATATGCATATTATTATTACTATTATTATTACTATTGGATTATTACTATTGGATTACTATTGAAACACTCTGAAGTTTCTAAAATGGTTTGAATGATGTCTGTGAGTATAACAGAACTCACATGGCAGGCAAAAACCTGAGAAAAAATCCAAACAGGAAGTGGGAATTCTGAGGCTGGTCGATTTTCAACTCATCGCCTATTGAAACCCAGTGGGATATGGATCTGTTTGCACTTCCTATGGCTTCCACTAGATGTCAACAGTCTGTAGAATGTTGAATGAAGCTTCTACTCTGATGTTGAGCCGGATGGGAGCTGTTTGAGTCAGTGGTCTGGCAGAGAGCCAGGTCCTGGTCATGTGCATTCCACATGATATTGACTTGCGTTCCATTACTTCTATAGACACAAGGAATTCTCTGGTTGGAACATTATTGAATATTTATGATAACAACATCCTAAAGATTGATTCTATACTTAGTTTGACAAGTTTATTCGACCTGTAATATAACTTTTAGAAGTTTTCGTCCGAAGTTCGCCTGGACCTGCACGAGCGTTTGGATATGTGTACTAAACGTGCTAACAAAAGTAGCTACTTGGACATAAATAATGGACAATATCGAACAAAACAACAATCTATTGTGGAACTAAGATTCCTGGGAGTGCATTCTGATGAAGATCATCAAATGTAAGGGAATATTTATAATGTAATTATATCGTATTTCGTATTTTTGTTGACTCCAACATGGCGGAGAAATGTTGTTTCTATCTGACCGCCGTCTCAGATTATTGCATGGTTTGCTTTTTCCGTAAAGTTTTTCTGAAATCTGACACAGCGGTTGCATTAAGAACAAGTGTTTCTTTAATTCTATGTAAAACATGTATCTTTAATCAAAGTTTATGATGAGTATTTCTGTTATTTGATGTGGCTTTTTGCAACTTCTCCGGATATTTTGGAGGCATTTCTGAACATGGCGCCAATGTAAACTGAGATTTTTGGATATAAATATGCACATTATTGAACAAAACATACATGTATTGTGTAACACGATGTTCTATGAGTGTCATCTCATGAAGATCATCAAAGGTTAGTGATTAATCTTATCTCTATTTCTGCTTTTTGTGACTCCTCTCTTTGGCTGGGAAAATGGCTGTGTGTTTTTGGGACTTGGCGGTGATCTAACAATCATATGTTGTGTTTTCGCTGAAAAAGCATTTTTTAAATCGGACATGATGGGTAGATTAACAAGATGTTTATCTTTCATTTGCTGTATTGGACTTCTAATTGTGTGAAAGTTACATATTTCAACAAAAAAAAAATGAATTTCCCGCGCTGCCTTTTCAGTGGAATGTTGTCGAGGGGTTCCGCTAGCGGAACGTGTGTCCTAGAAAGGTTAACACCTTTTTGGTTACTACATGATTCCATATGTGTTATTTCATAGTTTTGATGTCTTCACTATTATTCTACAATGTAGAAAATAATAAAAATAAAGAAAAACCCTTGAATGAGTAGGTATTCTAAAACGTTTTACTTGTACTGTATATATACACTGCTCAAAAAAATAAAGGGAACACTTAAACAACACAATGTCACTCCAAGTCAATCACACTTCTGTGAAATCAAACTGTCCACTTAGGAAGCAACACTGATTGACAATAAATTTCACATGCTGTTGTGCAAATGGAATAGACAACAGGTGGAAATTATAGGCAATTAGCAAGACACCGCCAATAGAGGAGTGGTTCTGCAGGTGGTGACCACAGACCACTTCTCAGTTCCTATGCTTCCTGGCTGATGTTTTGGTCACTTTTGAATGCTGGTGGTGCTTTCACTCTAGTGGTAGCATGAGACGGAGTCTACAACCCACACAAGTGGCTCAAGTAATGCAGCTCATCCAGAATGGCACATCAATGCGAGCTGTGGCAAGAAGGTTGGCTGTATCTGTCAGCGTAGTGTCCAGAGCATGGAGGCGCTACCAGGAGACAGGCCAGTACATCAGGAGACGTGGAGGAGGCCGTAGGAGGGCAACAACCCAGCAGCAGGACCGCTACCTCCGCCTTTGTGCAAGGAGCACTGCCAGAGCCCTGCAAAATGACCTCCAGCAGGCCACAAATGTGCATGTGTCTGCTCAAACGGTCAGAAACAGACTCCGTGAGGGTGGTATGAGGGCCCGACGTCCACAGGTGGGGGTTGTGCTTACAGCCCAACACCGTGCAGGATGTTTGGCATTTGCCAGAGAACACCACGATTGGCAAATTCGCCACTGGCGCCCTGTGCTCTTCACAGATGAAAGCAGGTTCACACTGAGCACATGTGACAGACGTGACAGAGTCTGGAGACGCCGTGGAGAACGTTCTGCTGCCTGCAACATCCTCCAGCATGACCGGTTTGGCGGACAACAAAGTCAAGGTATTAGAGTGGCCATCACAAATCCCTGACCTCAATCCTATAGAAAAGTTATGGGCAGAACTGAAAAAGCGTGTTTGAGCAAGGAGAAACCCAAAATATGTCCATTATAAGAACTCAATACAATACATTATATTTTGATAGATAATGATGCACTGATATTAATGATATTCTGTAGACAAAATATTAACCACATATTAATCTATCTTTCAGCTACAGGAAACTACAACAAAAAGTCTAGAATGTGGAGTGTCTACGCTTTGAAATGTACATCCCGAAACTCCAGAGAGCAGTGATGATGAGATGACTAGGGGTTCAATCAGGGCTACCAAGGAGCAGGATCCTGAGACCAGATTAATCAAGATGATTAGGTTTACTCCCTGAAGTGGCAGCACCATCAATGGCTGAGCTTATGCAGGCTCAAGTCCACAGAGGAGCTAACACAGAGGCCCCCCTGCAGTTAGCACTCCTTTGAACATGGGAGGACCTGAGCTCTCCATGTTATTTTCAGACTTGACTGGCTGCGGGAAAATGTGAAAATACTCAGAAGATTTGTTAACAGGGGGGACAACAACCAAATGTGTGAATCATATGTAAATAAGATATGTTTGTTTGGACAACAATAAACTTGTGGGAGAAACACATTTTTGCATTCCTTATCTAGCATATAAAAATAATTAGTGAACTTTCAAAAGGTTTTATAATTATTTACTGAACTACTCTCTTCATGGACATCTGTGCTCCTGAAGGTTTATTTCCAAATAACCTAACATACTGGAGATGTCAGAAATAGGGATGACTACCCTGGTGTAAATACAGTATGAATAAGTCAAAATCAAATCCAATTTTATTAGACCTTACAGTGAATTGCTTACTTACAAGCTCTTAACCAACAAGGCAGTTTTAAGAAAAATAAGTGTTAAGAAAGTATTTACTAAAATAAACTGAAGTTAAAAAAAAATGTAAAAGAAATGTCTGTACACTGATAAGGTCAAATAAATGTTTATTATGGACATTTTACAAGATAGTCTCTGTGTCCTTCTGAAAATGACAAAAAAAAGCTAAAGCAGTTGTGCAAAAATGACAAGACAAATAAGACAAAATAACATTCCTATGAACTCCTGATCTGGTAATAAACTGAACCTCTATTGCCCAGAACGAATAAAACAATCACAAACAACTATTTACAATGATATCAAGGAATATTATTCCTAATTGGGATACCAATGAAGAATATTGCAGTGCAGTGGAAAGTGTTCAATTGTTATGCAAACATACTTGGTGATAAATATCAGGCACATGTGCTTTCAAAAAAATGTTTTCAAACAAAGTTTGTTTGAAAAACATAACTAACTAGCTAGTCTAACTACAGTGCATTCGGAAAGTATTCAGACCCATTCACTTTTTCCACATTTTGTTACGTTACAGCATTTTTCTAAAATGGATTAAATACTTTCTTCCCTCATCAACCTACACACAATACACCATAATGACGGAGCAAAAACAGGTATTTAGACATTTTTGAAAATGTATTAAAAATAAAAAACTTAAATATCACATTTACATAAGTATTCAGACCCTTTACTCAGTACTTTATTGAAGCACCTTTGGCAGTGTTCTTCTTGGGTATGAAGCTACAAGCTTGGTACACCTGAGTTCTCCCATTTTTCTCTGCAGATCCTCTCTGTCAGGTTGGATGGGTAGCGTCGCTGCACAGCTATTTTCAGGTCTCTCCAGAGATGTTCGATCGGGTTCAAGTCCGGGCTCTGGCTGGGCCACTCAAGAACATTCAAAGACTTGTCCCAAAGCCACTCCTGCATTGTCTTGGCTGTGTATTTAGGGTCGTTGTTCTGTTGGAAGGTTAACCTTCACCCCAGTCTGAAGTCCTGAACGCTCAAAAGTAGGTTTTCATCAAGGATCTCTCTGTACGTTTCTCCATTCATCTTTCCCTGATCCTGACAAGTCTCCCAGTCGCTGCCACTGAAAACATCCCCACAGCATAATGCTGCCACCAGCATGCTTCACCATAGAGATGGTATTGGCCAGGTGATGAGCGGTGCCTGGTTTCCTCCAGACGTGACTCTTGGCATTCAGGCCAAAGAGTTCAATCTTGGTTTCATCAGACCAGATCATCTTGTTTCTCATTGTCTGAGAGTCCTGTAGGTGCCTTTTGGCCAACACCAAGCGGGCTGTCATATGCCTTTTACTGAGGAGTGGCTTCTGTCTGGCCTGATTTGTGGAGTGCTGCAGAGATGGTTGTCCTTCTGGAAGGTTCTCCCATCTACCACAGAGGAACTCTGGAGCTCTGTCAGAGTGACCATCGGATTCTTGGTCATCTCCCTGACCAAGGCCCTTCTCCCCCGATTTCTCAGTTTGGCCGGGCGGCCAGCTCTAGGAAGAGTCTTGGTGGTTCCAAACTTCTTTCATTTAAGAATGATGGAGGCCGCTGTGTTCTTGGGGACCTTCAATGCTGCAGACATTTTTTGATACCCTTCCCCAGATCTGTGCATCGACACAATCCCGTCTCGGAGCTCTACGGGCATTTCCTTCAACCTCATGGCTTGGTTTTTGCTCTGACATGCACTGTCAACTGTGGGACCTTATATATACAGCTGGGTGCCTTTCCAAATCATGTCCAATCAATTGAATTTGCCACAAGTGGACTCCAATCAAGTTGTATATATATCTCAAGGATGATCAATGGAAACAGTATGCACCTGAGCTCAATTTTGAGTCTCATAGCAAAGGGTCTGAATACTTATCTAACTCGGGTATTTCTGTTTTTATTTTTTATGCGTTTGCCCAAAAATTGTAAACCTGTTTTCACTTTGCCATTGTGGGGTATTGTCTGTAGATTGAATAGGAAAACAATGTATTTAATCCATTCTAGAATAAGGCTGTAACGTAACAAACTGTGGAATAAGTGAAGGAGTCTGAATACTTTCCGAATGCACTGAATATAGTTAGCTGGCTAAGGAGGACTATTAGCTAGCTCTCAAGAATGCAAGGAGTCAGAGAGCAAAGGACTAACATTACCAAGCAAGCCAAAGCCAAGCTATTGTTGTGGAAATTCACCACTAATGACTCAAACTCAATATAAATGAATAAATCTTTATTAGTACGGCCGGAGGGGTTCAAACTCAATCCAAGCTTGATGAAAACTCTGAAAAGGGTGTTCCCTCTTAGTCCTCATATGCTGCCATATAAATAAGTCATATAAGCATGATTTACATGATTCATTATTCATTGTCAATGTTGGTTCCTGCATGTGACTGACGAGGCTTCTTCTCTCAAAGCAGAGACATTGATACTGAGATACTCCTTTTAGCTCCCAGAACAATGTTCTGAACGTACTACAATTGGTCAGAGGTCTGAGGTCACAGCCACCTGCACAAACCAAGATAGAGTGATAGGAGATGCTGTGTACAATTCAATGCTATAACTATTCAGACAACAACATTTTCCCTCACAATATTTTCTGTGAATGCAACTCTTTGAAAATCAAAATGTATTGTTTTACTCAATTTTTTTCCACAAGTGTGATAGCTAGCTAATGGAACTACCAACTTAGCTTGCCAGCTATCATCAGATTGAAATCCAATCTTTTACCAGGCAGAAAAATTCACGGTAAGGCCGTTAGCTAACATCAGACAGCTATAATGTTATAACAATGTAGCCCACCTTACATTGTTAACGTTCTGGCTAACAACATAAACACTTTATTTCAATAAAAAAACAAGATTTATAGCCAATATATCACATTACCTGTTCTAAAGACATTGTAAGATGGAATCGATTGATTTTGTATTCAATTTTGAACGTAGCTGTTCAGAGCGGATGTTGATATATCATGTCATTCCCAGCCGACGACCTATGAGAGTTGGGATTTCTGGGGAATTGAGTTCTAATTGAGAAAAAATACAGATTCTAGCAGGAGGGGTCTCCAAAAACACCTGTAAACACAAACTGAAATAGTTCCACTTTAACTTCTGAGAGATCAAAATGTGTCAGAGGGTGAGGTTGGACCCAGGTGCAGAGAAGAGACCAGACGGGGAATCAGCGATTAAGAATAAACACAATAATTTACTGAGACACGGTAATGGAAGTATCACAGTAACACTGGGAAAACAGCAAACACTGTCTCGAAAACTCACTCAGGAGACAAACGCACATGGCACATAACTAAAGCTCCAACAAAGGACAACAGAAAACACACCTCTTTTAACAGGGAAATCATAATGAGTAAATAGGACCCACCTGGGTGTTGCTAATGTCTCTAGGACGGTTTCTGCCGCCTTCTGGTGACAGGTGGAATCATGACAATACGCCCCATTCTAGGAGTGGCTCTAGCCGCAGAGCCAGGGCGACCACCACGTAGTTGGTTGAAGTCCCGAACGAGTCCCGGATCCTGGATGTCCCGGGCAGGCACCCACACCCGCTTCTCGGAGCTGTAGCCCTCCTAGTCCACCAGGTACTGCAGGGTGCCTCGAACCCGACGAGCCTCCAACAGACGCCGGACAGTGTAGGCCGGGCAACCAATAACAAGTCAAGAGGCAGGAGGGGCAGGTGTGGGGGAAGAGAAGGAACTGGTCCTCACCAGATTGAGATGGTAGACATGGAAGGATGGATAGACCCTCATAGACCTGGGAAGCTGGAGACGATAGGTGACCGGGTTGATGCGACTCAGGATCTTGAATGGTCCTATGTAGCATGGAGATAGCTTCCACAAGTCCACCTTTAAGAGAAGATCACGGGTGGACAGCAACACTCGTTGACCCTGCCGGAAGAGCTGAAGAGGCCTTCGGTGCCGGTTTGTCTGGTGTTGGAGTAGGGCAGATGAGCGGAGCAAGGAGGATTGCGCTCTGATCCAGGTGCGGCGATATCGTAGAATGAACACCTCAGCTGATGGCACCCCCGAACAGGCCGAACCCGAACTGACACTTGAATGGCGACAGTACAGTGGACGAGTTTGGCAGTGTGTTGTGAGCATACTCCACCCAGACTTCTCCAGCTCCTGGTTGGCCCGCTCCATTTGCCCATTCGGCTGTGGGTGGAACCCAGAGGAGAGACTCACCAATGCCCCCAACAGGGAGCAGAAGGCTTTCCAATACTGTGCGTTGAACTGGGGCCCACGATCGAAGACAATGTCCTGGGGAAGTCTGTGTAGTTGAAAGACATGGGTAATCATGAGATCAGCAGTCTCCTTCACTGACGGAAACTTGGGTAAGGCAATGAAATGGACTGCCTTGGAGAACCGATCAACAACCATGAGGATAGTGGTAAGCCTTTGGGATGGAGGTAACCCTGTGATAAAGTCTACGGACAGGTGGGACCAGGGCCAGCTGGGGATGGGAAGAGGTTGGAGCAACCCAGCCGGTCGCTGTCATGAGGACTTGCTTTGGGCACAGGTGGAACAGCCCGTAACAAATTATTTCACATCCTCAATCATGTTAGGCCATCAGAATTTCACCTTCAGCATCCCCAGTGTCTAATTAACCCCTGGATGCCCAGTTAATTTAGAGCAGTGTCCCCATTGTAGCACTTGAGAACGGGCTGATTGTGGAATATAAAGTCTATTAGTAGTACCGCTGCCGCGGTCAGGTTCTCGGGTCTGGGCTTGTCATAGCATGGTCTCTATACTCCATAACACGGGAGCCACAATGCGGGAGCTGGGGATGATGGGCTCGGAGTCCCTGTCCTCGTTAGAGATATCATGATGGCGGGATAGGACATCTGCTTTCTGATTCTTGGATCCCGGGCGATAGGCTAGAGTGAAGTTGAACCTGTTAAAAAAACAGAGCCCACCTAGCCTGGAGAGCGTTCCACCTCCTGGCTTCTTGAATGGAGACCAAGTTCTTATTGTCCGTCCAGATCATGAAAGGATGAGGTGCCCCCTCTAACCAGTGTCTCCACCCCTCAAGAGCCCACTTGACTGCCAAGAGCCTGCCTACATCGTAGTTGTGTTCCACTGGCGAGAAGCCCTTGGAAAGAAAGGCGCACGAAGAAGAAACCTGCACCAGCTGGGGATGTTGAGGAGCGAATGAAACCTGCCTCCAGCAACTCCCGGATGTAATTGTCCATGACTGCATCTTCAGGGATCCCCACTCGGGGAGGGGAGAGCGGAGAAGTTGATCTTGGTCTTCAATGGATGCAGGGGGATGCAGCAAGGCTCTAGGTGGGGGTCATAGACATTTAACCTGGCAGTTCTTACCCCAGTAGGTGTAGTAGGTGTCCCGTGGACCAGGAAAGTAGTGGGTTATGTAGCGCTGGCCACTGATACCCTAGGATAAGGGGGTTCTCGGGAGCCGTGATCAAAAGAAAACTAAGAGTCTGAGTGATTCACCCCAACCTGCAGTAGAAAGGGCTTGGTCTGACATTCCACCTGACCGGAGCCAATGGGGCGTCCACCGAGGGCTTGAATCTGCAGATGGATGGGAGATTTCACACAGGGGATTTGTAATTCTCTGACGAAGTCTTGATCAATGAAATTATCTGTGGCTCCAGAGTCCACGAAGGCTTGAATCTGGTGCTGACGGTTGTCCCAGTGGAGGGTTGTGGGTAGTGACAGACAGTGACTGGGTAGCTGGTGGGTAACTGCATAGCATGTCAGGGTCTCCCCTTGTCCTGGCGAGCCTTGGCGTTTCCCGTCAGCTCTGTGCATGTAGCACGGAGATGGACAAGACCTCCACAGTAGAGGCAACAGCCTTCGCGCATGAGCCTGTCAGACTCCTATGGGCTCAGACGTGTGCGACTCAGATGTTTACGTCCCAACTGCATTGGGCTCCTCAATGCTGGGTTCGGGGGGCTTGGGGTGCTAAGAAATCCGAGATACTGGGGTGGTGTCAAAAAAGCTCTGTCTCATACGTTCTCAGAGGCAGTTGTCGATCCTGATTGCCAGCGTTATCAGCGACTAATGGTCCTCTCCCAGTTCCTGAGAGGCCAGTTCATCCTTGACAGAGTTAGACAACCCCTGGTGGAAAGCGTTGACCAGTGGAAAAGCTTTGAATAGTGCCTGTGTATTCCACCCACTCTCTGCGGCGAGGGTGTGCGGAACTCAATGGCAAAGTCAGTCACTGGTCTGGCTCCTTGGCGGATGTTGAACAGTCGTCTGGCCGCTGCTCTTCCCCCGACTAGGTTTTCGTAGACTCGTCGCAGCTCGGCAGTGAAGGCTAATATGGAGCTGCAGGATGGTGGCTGTTGTTTCCACACTGCCGTTGCCCATGCCAGGGCCTTGTCTGAGTGTAGAGAGATTATGTAGGCGATCTTGGCCTGATCGGTGTGGAACGAGGAGGACTGTAGCTCGAACACCAGAGAGCACTGGGTGAGGAATCCCTTGCATCCTCCCGGTTGGCTGTCATACCGCTCAGGGGGCTGAGTAAGTGCCCAGAGTGTTTCTGATATCTGGAAGAGTTGTTCTTGCTGCCGCCCCAGCAGTGCTCCTTGGTGGGTTACAACATTCTTGATCTGTGTGATCTCTGCTGGGTCCATGTTGATGGGCTGAAGCTTGCTGTGACATGGTGAGGTTGGACCCAGGTGCAGAGAAGAGACCAGACGAGGAATCAGCGGTTAACCTGTCTAGGATCAGCGTGGCGCTAGCGGCACACCCCCCCCCCCCCCACTGAAAAACCAGTGCCGCGAAATTCAAAAAAAATATTTTTTTTAAATATTTAACTTTCACACATTAAAGTCCAATACAGCTAATGAAAGACACAGATCTTGTGAATCCAGTCAACATTTCCGATTTTTAAAATGTTTTACAGGGAAGACACAATATGTAAAGATGTACATCTATTACCTAAAAACACATTAGCATAATCCACCATCTTTTATTTGTCCACCAACACCAGTAGCCATCACCAATTCGGCTAAACTAAGATATTTATAGCCCCTAACCAACAAAAAAACTCATTAGATGACAGTCTGATAACATATTTATGGTATGGGATAGGTTTTGTTAGAAAAAAGTGCATATTTCAGGTAGATGGCATAGGTTACAATTGCACCCACCGTCACAAATGGAATAGAAAAACTACTTAGAGCAACGTGTTTACCTACTTACTAATCATCAAACATTTCGTAAAAATACACAGCATACACGAATCGAAAGACACAGATCCTGTGAATACAGACAATATTTCAGATTTTCTAAGTGTCTTACAGCGAAAACACAATAAATCGTTATATTAGCGTAGCACATAGCACATAGCAGCCCAGCATTGATTCTAGCCAAAGTGAGCGATAAAAGTCAACATCGCCAAAAGATATTAATTTTTTCACTAACCTTCTCAGAATTCTTCCGATGACACTCCTGTAACATCATATTACACATTCCATATAGAGTTTGATCGCAAATGTTTATATTTAGCCACCAAAATCATGGTTAGACAATGTGAAATGTAGACAAGCTGGTCAGAAAAAGTCCTTGCGCCACTTAGACAGTGATCTACTCTTATACATAAATACTCATAAACGTGACTAAAAAATATAGGGTGGACAGGGATTGATAGACAATTTAATTCTTAATACAATTGCGGAATAACATTTTTTAATTTATCCTTACTTTTCAATACAGTTTGCGCCTAGCGAAGCTACGTCATAAAACATGGCGTCCTAAGCCACTAAAATGTTTCGACAGAAACACGATTTATCATAATAAAAATGTCCTACCTTGAGCTGTTCTTCCATCAGTATCTTGGGCAAAGGATCCTTTCTTGAGAGCAATCGTCTTTTGGTGGAAAGCTGTCCTCTTGCCATGTGGAAATGCCTACTGCGTTCGGGATGAACTGAAAAGCGTGCCCAACTATTCACATCGTTGCAAAAATAAATGTCCCAAAATCGCACTAAACGGATATAAATTGCTATAAAACGCTTTAAATTAACTACCTTATGATGTTTTTAACTCCCATAACGAGTAGAAACATGACCCGAGTAATATTACCCCCTTCACTAATGCTTGGAACAGGAGCGGGCCGGTGTCCTCTAGGCGCATGACGCAGCTCCAAAAGAATGACTAGCTTCAGGGTTTTTTCATTTGTGGGGCCTGTGAACGCGCAATCGACCCCATTGGAATCGTCATCACGTAAAGGCATCCAGGGGAAGACGTAAGAAGTGTCCGTATAGTCATAGCAATATCAGTGCCGTTTTAACTGACTTCAGAACAGTGGCCAACATTTCTGAAATCTGAATCCATGTCAGGGAAATTGCTGTAGAATGGGCTCTGTTCCACTTAGAGACAAAATTTCAACTCCTATAGAAACTATAGACTGTTTTCTATCCAATAATAATAATAATATGCATATTGTACGATCAAGGATTTTGTGGGAAGCCGTTTCAAAAATTACCCAATTAGCATAAATAGTCTAAACAGCGCCCCCATCCCCAACAGGTTATTAAGGATAAATATAATATTTTATTGAGACACAGTAAAGGAAGGATCACAGTAACACTGGGAAAACAACAAACACTAAGTCTCGAAAACTCCCCCAGAAGACAAACACGGCACATAATTCAAGTTTCAGTAAAGGACAAAATAAACACACCTATTTGAACAGGCAAAACATAATGAGTACATAGGACACAACTGAGTGTCATTAATGTATCTGCCGCTCTCTGGAGACAGGTGGAACCATGGCAAAAGGAGGGTTTGTGGCAGGGTCAAAAACCTTCCCATCTGGGCTGGCACCAAGGTAAGGAGCATCTGGGTGTATCACAAAGCCACAAGGTGACACACTGACATTATACATTTCAGAGTACTGCTCTAACACCTCTGGCTCTACATCCCCTTTTCATTTGACTGGTTTACCGTACCCCCTTAATCTCGTTTACCCAGAAGTGTGCAGGCAATTGAGTTGGTATCCAACATGGCATTGACTGTGATCTGACTGTTAATTTTGACTGGCGTGTAAAAGAGGCTATATGAGCTATCAACACGCTGTGTGTTCTGGAAGACTACTTTGGGAGACTCTTGGGAAATTTCATTAAGTGATGAATAAACTGACTCATAATCAGGTACTTCACTGAGGGATTTTTCACTGTTACCTTCACTTCTCCTCTCTGAATGCAGGCAACCTAGTTTCCCTGAGCTGGTGGATTCTGGCTGGCTCGTCACTCGGGCAGCCAGGGTTTTAGATGCGGCTATAGGGCAGTCTCTCTTAATATGAGCTATGGAGTGAAATCTGAAACATAGTCGACTAGACTGACATTGGGAGAACGTGGTGTGTGCTGTATCTTTACACACATGGCATGCCTGTTCAGGGGCACTGTTGTTGTTTACACAAAAATAGTTTTGTCATTTTGCAGATCCTGTTATCCAGTGCAAGGGTAAGGGTTAAGTGCCTTTCTCAAGGACACCAACAGATTTTTCACCTAGTCAACTCAGGGATTTGAACCAGCAACCTTTCAGTTACTGGCCCAATGCTCTTAACAACTAGGCTACCTGCTGCTATAGTGCTGCTTCAGAATGCTATAGCCTACTCATCTTCTTCTCTGACTGGCTGGTTAATGGGACACTCCTTCTCTTCATGTCCATCCCCATCACATCAACCCATTCCAGAAAGTCACACTTGTCTGACCCATCCCCCTGAAGACTGGTGTATCCTTGGCGTCAGATTTCAGGATTACATTCAACTGAGATAGATCTCGGTTTGTACCCTGTGGGCTGAAGTTGGCTGAACCACTGTGACATCTGGAGGGCTGAGTTATTTTCCCAAATTCACCCTCAAATAGTAGTCTGGCTGTCACTGAGTTGCCTATGTGCTCGACTAACTTCTCCATCAACATACCTAACTCTCTAGCTGGGTCACTAGAGGTCCTGGTGTTGATATTCACAGTAGTTTCCAAGATCTGGTAAATCAAGGTCTGAGCTAGGGTCAGCAAAGTGCACTGAGACTTTGGACCTAGTGCCACAATAACCTTTACCTGGTCTGGTTCTATCAATACCTTCTGCCATGGTATTAATATTAAAATATCCCAAAAGTCAAATTAAATGTGTAAAATTATTGTTTTATTCACTGCTGGTGAGAGACTGTTTAAAAATACGACTCAAATGACTGAGAAATGTACTCTGAAAATAACAAATAGAGAAATTCAGAGAATTCAGAGAGAACTCCGTATAATACGAAAAGGTACCGAAATGAAATCCACTTGTGATGCACTAGATACACGGCACTGCTGCAGATGTCCCTAGGCAATCGGCTGATCCGATTGTAACCAATTGTAACCTTTTGTTTCTGACTCCTTTCCAAGGCAACTAATCAGCATGCACGGACACGATGGTACTGGAGCACATGAAATTATTTTATTCTGGGACAGACAACACGCAGTGTTCGTTGACTTATTGCTTCTTTCACACTCTATACACTCCATCAGCATTTAACAGTCTGTTATGGTATTCTTGTTTTGATCATATAGTATATATCATTTTTCTTTCAAAATCCATGAGCTCCATATAAAATTATAAAATTTTATTTATTTTTATTTTACCAGGTAAGTTGACTGAGAACACGTTCTCATTTGCAGCAACGACCTGGGGAATAGTTACAGGGGAGAGGAGGGGGATGAATGAGCCAATTGTAAACTGGGGATTATTAGGTGACCATGATGGTTTGAGGGCCAGATTGGGAATTTAGCCAGGACACCGGGGTTAACACCCCTACTCTTACGATAAGTGCCATGGGATCTTTAATGACCTCAGAGAGTCAGGACACCCGTTTAACGTCCCATCCGAAAGACGGCACCCTACACAGGGCAGTGTCAAACTGCCCTGGGGCATTGGGATTTTTTTTTAGACCAGAGGAAAGTGTGCCTCCTACTGGCCCTCCAACACCACTTCCAGCAGCATCTGGTCTCCCATCCAGGGCCTGACCAGGACCAACCCTGCTTAGCTTCAGAAGCAAGCCAGTAGTGGTATGCAGGTTGGTATGCTGCTGGCTAACAATAACAATAGACAACAATAATTACATAGAAAAAATACAAATTCTCCATAGACAACACATTCAATCACATACCTGGGACAGGCAATAACCAACACCGTAGTGTTAGTTGACTTATAGTTTCTCTCACTCTCCTACAACATCAAATTATATTTTTTAGGTTTGGACGGCACACACATGTTGAAAACAAGCTATTTAACAGTATACAGTACATGGCTAACAGGACGAGAGCTAGCATAGCTAACAAGTTAGCATGAAAACTCAGTTAAAACAACCAAAATACATTTTACATTGCAACAAACTACTTGTCATTACGTTGTACATTAGTTCATACACATTCTGACAGTTTGGACGTAATTATATCAAGAGACCGTGCCTTTAACTGGGAAAGTAGTAGAGAAGCATTTCCAACCTACCGTACACTCCATCAGCACAAAACAGTCGCAACAACAATAGAGCAGTCAGAGTGAAATATTGTCAACCAACTACACAATGTCAGTCAAGTAGCAATGAATGGAATACAGTATGTCAATAGGAATCAATACAACTATATGACATGTTTAAACAGAAACTCAATAACATGAATGCAATGCTTTTTAAACTAATTTGGGCGAACTTTACAAATAAAACAGGATATATTTTTTTACTCTGTTACACCTGCCATGCTGAGATATGTTGTATGGAACAGAATACATGTATGTATATATCAGTCATGTTTTGAACACTCATGAGCCCAACATGAATCCTTCCGAACACGATAAATTAATCTACATGGCAATATCCAGCCCCTTTGTCAAGGAGAGGTGTCATTTCCTAAAGGTGCCCCCAGTGATATACTGGGCCGTATCACTACCCTCTGTAGTGCTTTGCGGCCGGAGGCTGAGCAGTTGCCATACCAGGCAGTGATGCAACCAGTCAGGATGCTCTCGATGGTGCAGCTGTAGAACTTTTTGAGGATCTGAGGACCCATGCTAAGTCTTTTCAGTCTCCTGAGGAGGAATAGGCTTTGTCGTGCCCTCTTCACAACTGTCTTGGTGTGTTTACCATGATAGTTTTTTGTTGATGTGGACACCTAAGAACTTGAAGCTCTCAACCTGCTCCACTGCAGCTCCGTCGATGAGAATGGGGGCATGCTCAGTCCTCCTTTTCCTGTAGTCCATAATCATCTCCTTTGTCTTGATCACGTTGAGGTCTCTGACTTTCTCCCTATAGACCAGGGGTGTCAAAGTCAAATGGACGGAGGGCCAAATAAAAAATTTAGCTACAAGCCGAGGGCCGGGCTGTTCGAATGTTCATTGAAAAATTTTTAAATGACGCATATAGTCTAGTGAACCTAATTGAACCTACTGAAAACCTAACAAATATATTCCAATATGATCAGATAAATAAAGCAATATTTTCTTATGGCTCTGTCAGTAATCTTTAATTTTCAACAGACACAAAAGACAAATTTCCTTTATATAAAAATCCCCATAACATGAACATTAAATGAAAGAAACCGGTATTCAAGGCACCATCAGTAGCCTATATTTTCTATTTTAGCAAAAGTGGGCTAAATTTACTTCAAAGAAAAAAACAATAATAGCAATTTTCTATCATCCACTCAACTGAAATATTTTTAAAATATAATTGGATTGAAATACAATAAAATAAAGTGCAAAAATCTATTAATCAAAAACAACACTTTGTTTAAGGAGAAGTAACATGCAGTGAAAACAAATATTAAACTTTAACTTTTAAACTTGAACTGAGTAAAAACTCTAAATATGTGATTGCACAGTAATGTTCACTTGTTTGAGGTTGAGGGTGATACTTGGTGGTGTCCCATCTTTTCCACAAGTTCATCAATGTTCGGGGTAAGGCTCTGAGCTGAGGAAATCCTCAGAATTGAGTGGAGGTGTTCAGCAGTAAGTCGACTTCTGTGTGATGTTTTGTTCAGGTTCATCAAAGAAAACAGTTGTTCACACAGGTATGTGCTGCCAAACATAGACAACGTTTGAGCAGCCTGGATGCGCAGCTGGGGCATTGTGTCGGGGAGGAAACGGGCGAACTCCGCAGCACCCACTGCCGCATATTTTGCCCTCAGTGCATCATTGCATTGGAGGTCAATCAACTCCATTTGGAGGTTTGGTGGTGAGCTTTCCACGTCAACAGCAAATGGGTTACCGAGCAGTTCCAACCTGCTTTTTTGTGCTTCAAAGTCAGCAAATCGGCGTCGAAAGTCAGCGGCAAGCATACCTATTTTATCAGCCAACTGTGCGCTCGGGAACGCACTGGTAGAGAGCTTCTCTTTCATGGTCTGGCAGCTGGGAAAGTGGCTCAAATTTTCTTTCCGCATCTGCGTCTCCCACAGAGTCAGTTTGGTTTTAAATGCCTTCACTGTACTGTACATATCAGAGATGACATGATCCCGACCCTGCAGCTGCAAGTTCATTGCATTCAGATGACTCGTAATGTCACACAGAAAAGCCATTTCACACAGAAACATTTCGTCTCGGAGTTGTGTTGTGTCTTTCCCTTTGCTGTCCAAGAACAGACAAATCTCCTCACGAAGCTCGAAACATCTTTGAAGCACCTTTCCCTGGCTTAGCCATCGCACCTCTGTGTGATAAGGCAAATCACCATGCTCCGTTTCTAACTCCGTCAGAAATGCCTTGAACTGGCGGTGATTCAAACCTTTGGCTCTGATAAAGTTAACTGTGCGCGTGATGATGCTCATTACATGCTCCATTTTCAAGGCTTTACCGCACAACGCTTCCTGGTGTATGATACAATGATAAGCTGTCAGCTCACCTGTCGCGTTTTCCTCTTGCATCTTTTCCCGTATCTTCGCCACCAGTCCGCTCCTGTGTCCACACATCGCAGGTGCTCCGTCGGTTGTCGAACCCACGAGTTTTTCCCAAGGCAGCTCCATCTCATTTACACATCTTGACACCTCTTCATACAAATCATGCCCCGTAGTTGTGCCATGCATAGGACGTAAAGCCAAAAACTCCTCTGTCACGCTTAGGCTGGACTCCACTCCGCGGATGAAAATTGACAACTGGGCAATGTCAGAAATGTCGGTGCTCTCATCCACAGCCAAGGAATATGCAATGAAATCTTTTCCCTTTTTCACAAGCTGCTCTTTTAGATTGATGGACAACTGGTCTACTCTCTCGGCAATGGTGTTTCTGCTCAGACTCACATTTAAAAAGAGTTGCCTTTTTTCTAGGCAAACTTCGTCACAAACTTTAATCATGCAGTTTTTGATGAAATCCCCCTCCGTAAATGGCCGGGCTGATTTAGCGATCTCTTCTGCCAAAATAAAACTGGCCTTGACAGCAGCCTGGCCTTGTGATTTGGCTTTTTTGAACAGAGCCTGTCGAGATTTGAGGCCTCGTTTTAATTCCTCTGCCTTTTGTAGCCTTTGTTCCATGTCCATATTCTTGTTTTTGTCCGCGTGTTTCGTTTCATAATGTCGTCTCAGATTATACTCTTTCAGTACCGCCACACTTTCTCCACACAGAAGACACACAGGTTTTCCAGCTACCTCCGTGAACATATACTCCGACTCCCACCTTGTTTGAAACCCCCGGTTCTCAGTGTCCACCTTCCGTTTTGCCATTTTTGATGGGTATCTGAAAGTTAATTTTACTGTGATGCTGACGACTGCTGTGCCAATAAATATTGAAATGAAGCAGCCTACTGCTCGGTGCGTCACCGTTGCATTGTGGGAAATGTAGTATTGGTGCGTGTAAAAGATCTGCGGGCTGCCGGCTTGCTGCGGTCTGCGGGCCGGTTCTAATAATAAATCAAGATCATCCCAGGGGCCGTAAAAAACCTTCTCGCGGGCCGGATGTGGCCCGCGGGCCTTGACTCTGACATATGTGCTATAGACTGTCTCATCGTTGTCGGTGATCAGGCCTACCACTGTTATGTCATCAGCCAACTTAAAGATGGTGTTGGAGTCATGCCTGGTCATACAGTCATGAGTGAACAGGGAGTACAGGAGGGGACTGAGCACGCACCATGAGGTGCCCCCGGGTTGAGGATCAGCGTGGCGGAAATGTTGGTACCTACCCACCTGGCAGTCCAACGGATGAATCTGGATTTGTACGATGCCAGGTTAATGCTACCTGCCTGAATGCATAGTGCCAACTGTACAATTTGGTGGTCTGGGGCAGTTTTACGTGGTTCGGGCTAGGCCTCTTAGTCCTAGTGATGGGAAATCTTATCACTACAGCATACAATGAATCCAGACGATTCTGTGCTTCCAACTTTGTGGCAACAGTTTGGGGAAGGCCCTTTCCTGTTTCAAAATGAAAATGCCCCCATGAAGAAAGCAAGGTCCATACGGAAATGGTTTTTCGAGATCGGTGTGGAAGAACTTGACTGGCCTGCACAGAGCCCTGACCTCAACCCCATCGAACACCTTTGGGATGAATTGGAATGCCAACTGCGAGCCAGACCTAATCTCCCAACATCATTGCACGACCTCACTAATGCTCTTGTGGATGACTGGAAACAAGTACACGCAGCAATGTTCCAAAATATAGAGGAAAGCCTTCCCAGAAGTGTGGAGGTTGTTATTGCAGTAAAAGGGGGACCAACTCCATATTAATGGCCATGATTTTGGAATGAGATGTTAGACAAGCAGGTGTCCACATACTTTTAGTCATATAGTGTATCTGTGACCAACAGATACATGTCTGTACTCCCAGTCATGTGAAATCTATAGATTAGGGCCAAATGAATTTATTTCAAATTACTGATTTACTTATATAAACTGTAACTCAGTAAATTCTTTGAAATTGTTGCATGTTAAGTTTATATTTTTGTTCAGTGTTGTTTAGTGGAGTTTGCCTCACTCTGCTCTGTTGTCAGCGAATGCACGATTCACAAATCTGCCCCCTGTAAGCAAATACATTGTTTTATTGAAATGAGCTGTTTTTGTCTAAAAATACTGTTTTGAGTCACAAAATCTTGACTTTTCCTCATTAAATATTTGCGATAATTACATTTTTTATTTTAGGTAGGTGACTGACAAGTGGAGTGGAGATGGGTAAAATCTGTGCATGAGGGCCCTCAGGGGGAACCCCTTCTATTTATGCCCTTATATGGAGCTTGATATCACAGATTCAACTTTTTTTGGGGGGGGGGGGGGGGTAGAAGTAGTGAGGATACTGAAGACAGCTCCATATATTGGCATATAATGAGTAGGGTTTTCCCTATGAGAGCTACATAAACGAATGATAGAAAATAATCACAAATCTGGTGGAAAAGTACACATTTCCTGACTCAAAACCAATATACTTTTGACAAAAATAGCAAATTTGGCCTACGCATTCAATAAAACAATGAATTTGCCAACAGTTTGCAGATTTGTAAATCATGCATTCACTGACAACGGAGCGGAGCGAGGTCTGCATCCAGGAATGTCACGAGTCACGTGACCTGTTTTTGCAGCTGTCTCAGTTCTGCAATCCAGGGAGAGAGAACGGAACTCCACTAAAATAGTTTCAAGGTTTGGAACCACTTGGGATATTCTGGATTTTGGGTAGACTTCTCCTTTAAGTGGGCGTGATGAGCAGCCTTTTTTCTCAGGTTGTGTCTGTATAGTTCTTCTGTTCCTCACCAAATTAAATGTGCCCACGGTCTTCAGCTGGACTCAACACTAGACGGTTAGTTTCTATTATTTTTACATTTGATTTTTTTTAAATTGCTGGTTTACTTCTGTAGTAGTAGCCTAATAATAGGGTACCGTATTCAGTATAAAATGTTTCTACAAGTCAATATGCTGGTAGTAGTTCCAAACTTGCTTCAGGTGCAACAATGATTCATTGTTGTGTCATTCACATAGTTGATCAGTCATAATGGCTCCAGAGAAAACAGCATCCACCAAAGCCCAGTTAAAGGTGAGGTTTCCAAACAGTTTACAACTACATGTTCTTGCACTGATGTCACTGTAACATAATTCCACTACAGTACAA
The DNA here is from genome assembly GCF_029448725.1 of Salvelinus fontinalis. NCBI lineage: Eukaryota > Metazoa > Chordata > Actinopteri > Salmoniformes > Salmonidae > Salvelinus > Salvelinus fontinalis. The sequence goes on from NC_074676.1 coordinate 26,066,739, forward strand.
CATCCTAACCCTCAGCTGTAAATCTCTGACAGACTATAATAACAGTTATGTATATATGTAGCCTACTATAGTATGTATGCACATTGACAGAGTCGAGCGTGTCCGTCTCAGCTTGAGGAGTGAAATGTTGTTCCATGTCTCTCAGGACAATGTGTTTGTCAGACTCCTAAGCCTACCTGCAGTGAGCTCTACCTGTGAGGTTATTGAGAGGACCTACACTAGCACCAAGCAGACCCACCCGCTCCTCTGCTCTGTGTGTGGGGTGTATGAGAGGGGGGCCAGGACCGCAAGCAGTCTGGCAGTGTGGAGCATCCAGCCTGCCATCGACCGACTGGAGACCCAGCGTGAGCACTGATTCCCTGCCTTAGTGCTAACTGTCATCAATTGCTGCACTGCAAAAATTGTTAGTCACCCTGCCACCAGTCCAGACAAATAGATAGGCTGTGTAATCAGTTCAGTAACCATATGTTCAGCTACTACAGTACAATAGTCTATACTGCTTCACACTGCAGTACCATTACCTGATTGTGATGTTCATCTACTACAGTAACCTGAACATGCAGTACCTCAAAAGTAATCCTTCAATACATGTTGATGCTGTGAAGTGCAATGCATGACAATTAGCTCATTCTCACTGAGAGGGTTTGCTGTTTGTTTGATTATCTGTAGTGACAACAAATCCGTTGTGCTGTTGAGTCTGGGAATGTGTCCTGCCGTACGCCTGGGCTAGGGCCAGTTCTTAGTAGAGCCAGGTTTAGTAGACTGAGCCAGGTCTACAAGACTTGGTTTGACTGTTTCTATGTTCTACTTGTTGCTGGGGAGAACACACAGTTGTCATGAAACTCTCTCTGGGGATGTTACATTTCCTGGTTGTGAAATTTAATTTATATTGGATGAACTCTGTGTCCTGAACTCACATTCACAAATTGCAAAACTGTTCTCTGGTGACAAGTAAACTTTGACATTTCATAATAAATTGGGCAATTTAAATATTTCATTGTCTCACGTTCTAGCTTACTTCACAAACATTTTTTATGAACAAGCATGAAGGAAAATATTGAATCTGGAAATGCAATACAGCTTTGATCACAACCCATTGGCTCGTGAGGAAAAACGATCTGTTGTAATGAGTGCAATATAATGAAAGTACCAAGGCAGATTGAAGATTGCAGCTTGCATGTCACTAAGGTGTGCCATAGATATTCTGTCTCAGAGAGCAATACCATAATGACAATGATCTCATCTGCATTTTTGCTATCTTGCTCCTGGAGATGTTTAATAACGTATTATTTGTGATGAAATAATTTCAGAGTAGAGAACATCTTTCAATGTATTCAATACTCAGAGGTTATCGGCAGTGTAAAACACATAATGACCTTCTCTAAACACAATGTATTCAATACTCAGAGGTTATCGGCAGTGTAAAACACATAATGACCTTCTCTAAACACAATGTATTGTCTCTAGTTGTTGCTGCCAACAATCTGGCCTGTAAAGGGCTGGATCATCTGGAGGAGAAGATCCCAGCCCTGCAGTATCCCCCTGAGAAGGCAAGGAAGCTATTTTCTGAGTCAATTTAAAATGCTTGTTACACAGCATGACTTCTGCCCCTAAAACCTGTCTTTTCCCTCTGTTTCACACAGCTGGCATCTGGCATAGTGGATGCAGTCACCTCTACAGTGCAGACAGCTAAGGAGGGCATCGCCAGCCCCATCGCTGGCACCTCAGACAGGGTGCTCAGCATGGCATCCAGTTGGCTCCAGTTGACCAGGGGTGCCTTCGGTGATGGCTTTAGCTACGTCCTGAACAGCAAGCCTGTCCACCTTGCAGGGGAGGGAGCAGACACTGCACTGACCCTGGCTGAGAGTCTGGTCAACTATGTTCTGCCTGGATCCTCTGAGGAGAATGGTATACTTCACAAACGTGATGTTTTTTTCTTCTTACTGTGTTGAGTTAGTTCAGATAAGAACATGGAATGGGAGTATGACAGCTAAACATTTACAATGGTCTGTGCTATCCGTTAAGGGACGTCCCAAAGATCCCAGATTGCACTGACCCATTTAAAAGGTGACAGTATACTGTAGCTATTTCAACTTTCACCACAAGGTGGCAACCTACAATTGAGAAACAAAACAGTGGAGTGCTATGGTTTCATGGTTACAGCAGGCAAGCTGTAGTAGATGACTGGTGATAGGAGATGTTTTGTTTCAGGACACAGAAAGAACATAACAGCATGATTTAGACAAGTGAGATAAAATGAACATCTCTAAGCAATGTCTGAAGATGAGATGTTCTCTAGCACTTGCACTAGACACAACAACCTCTTCACCCTCCACATGAGGACTCATACATGAGTCAGTCTGTTACAATCTAAGGGAAATATATTATATTCAACAAAATTAGCCAAGACATACTTGGCTTGCCAAATGGAACCATATCGGGCTGTTAGAGAAGGTGCCAGACCATAAGGAAATCTATAAAGAATCCCCATACCATACCTGTAGAACAGGGGTGTCAAACTAATTTCCCCCTGCGGGTAGCATTTGGTCTTCACCGAGGTCTGGAGGGCAGCACTTCAAATGTATTATATTTCCTCGCAGTCAATGTGTAGAAAATTGTAGCATATCCATCACTTTTGGAATTTGATCAGTGTTAGCATTTTACATTATTTGTCAGACACTCTTATCCAGTGACACTTACAGTACATAATCATATTTGTTTTTTTATACTATTCCCCCATAGGAATTGAACTCACAACACTGACATTGCAAGGGTCATGCTCTACCAACTGAGCCACACGGAACCTTTAGCAAGCTGGACAGAGTGAAGAGACTATAAATGTAGAACCATTGTCATTTCTACAGTTTAAATTTGGTTTTAGTCATTTCAATGTTAATTGAGATTATTCTTATTTTTTTTACTCAAACCCCCTGCCTGCCAGACTGAATGGGCTCTTGAGTTTGACTTGACTGGCTGTTGAACAATCTATTATTTGCTTTTATACTGTGCGAGGGGGCACAATGTATGGGCACTTCTGTCCGGTCTGCAAATGTCATTATTAAGTCAATGACCCCCATTTTATATAATTTGTATTATTGGTTCCACCTGTGGCCCTGTCTAGCCAGACAAGTCACTTGGGTGTTCTCCAGACTAATCCTCCTGCTCTGGGAGTACAAGTGATCCAGTCCTCAGATAGGCAGGCAGGATAAGCACTTGGCCCTGTCTGACTGAGGTTAATCAACCCATCCCATGCCCACCACTCACACAGTGTGTGGTATATAGGCTCTCTGAGGTGAGCCATCTCGTACAGAGAACATGCTGTGCTGCTCTGATGATTAGAAAGCTGGTGTTAAGAAACAATTCTTATTTGGGAATTTCAGTACTTCCACTGAACATTACACACAAGTTCCCACGTGGTTCTCTTAAAAACCTCTTCCAGGTAAATTACCCTGTTTTTGCCCACTAACATTTTTGCTTATAAATTGATCTTAGGACACCTTAGATCAAAATGGCTTGCATTGAGCAGTAGCCCTGACTCTCATGGGCACAGGAGTTTGTCTCATCTGCCTTTTTATAAAGGCACTAACAAAACAAATGGCTGTAATCCTTACATCTTATCGCAGCAAGGGAGAGTGATTTTGTCACTGTAGCACATTTTTGGTGAAATTTTATAGCCAATAATCTAAAATAATTCATAGATTTGAAACCTTTCTGTTTGTCATAGACGGACAAGATTAATATGAGATGAAAGGCGAGTTCCTATTGAGTTCTGGAAGCCAAGCTAGAGCTCTGAGCCGTTCACAGTGGGGGGGGGGGGCAGGCAAACGTTTTGATCAGGAAAGACCTTTAGGAAATATGTACATTTTCTTTAACACTAAATGTACAGATATGCATTTTAGAGATTTTATAAGGAAGGTGAAATCTAATTGTATAAATTGACTATACAATATATAGAAAAAAAAGTAATCTCAAGCCTAATTTACACAATTTAGTTGAATAGGAAATGCATTATGATAAAAATTGAACATTTTATACATTTGTATTGTATACTTAAGCTTGTCCTCAAAAGAAAGTGACTACACCTCAGCAATATAACTGTTTTTACCAGAAAGGTTAGATGGTAACCTTTCTTGGAGTGTGCAGCATTACTAGTTATTGTTTATGTCCCTCTCATGACAAATAATTACTTTGGGGGATTACATAGATTACATTTAGTTACCTTTAGTTAAGCTTCTTCAGGCTAGGGTCTTTTTTTCTCCACTTCCTGTCTGACTGATGTGCTCAAAGTAAAGTGCCTGTTACTCAGGCCCAGAAGCCATGATATGCATATAATTGGTACCATTGAATAGAAGACACTTTGAAGTTTGTAGAAATGTTAAAATAATGTAAGAGACTATAACACAATAGATATGGTAGGAGAAATCCCAAAGAAAAACCAACCAGAATAGTTTTTTTTGAGAGCCCATGCTCTTCCAATGGAACGTTTTGGGTCATATCCAAATCCAGCTCCCAGATTGCAATTCCTATGGCTTCCACTAGATGTCAACAGTCTTTATTCAAGGTTTCAGGATTGTTTCTTCCCAAACGAGGAAGGATTTTGAGTTTTAATACTGGGAGTCAGAGTTTGAAATCAGTCTGTGCGTGCGCGATGAAGAGGACATGCACCTGCTAATTTTGCTTTCCTATTGAACATATTTATTTCTGTATGAAATATTATAGTTTAATTACATTTTAGGGTACCTGAGGATTAAATAGAAACTTAATGTTGACTTTTTAACAAAGTTTAGAGGTAGCTTTTGGTTTCCTTTCTCTGCATGTTGAACGAGTGGATTACTCAAATCGATGACACCAACTAAATAGACTTTTTGGGATATAAAGAAGGATTTTATCTAACAAAATGACCATGCGTGTTGAAGCTGTGATCCTTTGGATTGCAAATCAGAAGAAGATTTTCAAAAAGTAAGGGAATATTTAATTGACCGTTTGTGATTTTTATGAAACCTGTGCTGGTTGAAAAATATTTTGATGGCATTTTTGATGATATTTTCAAACAATCGCATGGCATGCTTTCGCTGTAAAGCCTATTGTAAATTGGACAATGCAGTTAGATGAACAAGACTTTAAGCTATTAACCGATATATACGACACTTGTATGTACCTAAAAGTTTAATATCGATAATTTGTATGATTATTTATTTGAAATGCGCGCCCTCCAATTTCACTGGAAGTTGGCGACAGGTGTCCCGCTGGCAGGATGCCTAGCCCTATTAAGCAATGTTCTCAGAACGTTTAGAGACTGTATAGTCCTCTTTTATGTCAGTTATTGGAAATATTCAGAATGTTTTATTTTGCATAGTAACATCAATAAGCTCTAAATTCTTAAACTTTCCATAAAAACCACAGGAACTTTAGGAAAGCTCAGAGAACAATCTAAGAATGTCATTTTAAAATAAGGTAGCACTATTATTACAAGTCTTATTGAAACATTTAGTAAAAGTATTTTTTAAAGTTATTCACAAACCTCCAAATGACCTATAATTTATGTTCTCAGATTGTAAATAAAACCTGTATGGAAAACCTTATCGGAACCAGAATAAAACATTCTCAGAACCTCCCTGCAACCTAAAAATTATTGTTTCCAAAACAGGCAAAATGTTCATGTACATTTCCACCACTTCCAAGGACCCAAATGTGCTAGCTAGTGACCAACTACAGAATGTTACATCCCCATTCCACACAGTAAGGCCAGAAGTGTTTACCTACAACAAGACCAGTCAAAGGTTTGGACACACCTACTCATTCCAGGGTTTTATCTTTTCTTTTTACTATTTTCTACATTGTATAATAATAGTGAAGACACCAACACTAAGAAATAAAACATATGGAATCATGTTGTAACCAAAAAAGTGCTAAACAAATCAAAAATATATTTGAGGTTCTTCAAAGTAGCCACCCTTTGCCTTGATGACAGCTTTGCACACTCTTGGCATTTGCACACTCGATTGTTGTATGTGTGGGGTACAGAAATGACGTAGTAATTAAAAAATCATGTTAACCTTTCACGAGTATCTACCCCGGGTCCGGGAGCACCCCCCACCCCCCCACACTGAGTAGCATCGCTAGCATAGCGTCACAATTAAATAGTAGCATCTAAATATCATTAAATCACAAGTCCAAGACACCTAATGAAAGATACAGATCTTGTGAATAAAGCCACCATTTCAGATTTTTAAAATGTTTTACAGGGAAGACAAAATATGTACATCTATTAGCTAACCACGTTAGCAAAAGACACCATTTTTCTTTGTCCACCATTTTTTCTCAACACCAGTAGCTATCACCAATTCGGCCAAAAATAAAGATATTGATAGCCACTAACCAAGAAAAAACCTCATCAGATGACAGTCTGATAACATATTTATGGTATAGGATAGGTTTTGTTAGAAAAATTTGCATATTTCAGGTATAAATCATAGTTTACAATTGCACCCACCATTACAACTCGACTAGAAAAAATACAGAGCAACGTGTATTACCTAATTACTAATCATAAAACATTTCTTAAAAATACACAGCTCACAGCAATGGATAGACACAGATCTTGTGAATTCAGACAACATTTCAGATTTTCTTAGTGTCTTACAGCGAAAACACAATAAATCGTTATATTAGCATACCACATGTGCAAACGTTACCAGAGCATTGATTCTAGCCAAAGAGAGCGATAACGTAATCATCGCCAAAATGTATTAATTTTTTCACTAACCTTCTCAGAATTCTTCAGATGACACTCCTGTAACATCATATTACAACATACACATAGAGTTTGTTCGAAAATGTGCATATTTAGCCACCAAAATCATGGTTAGACAGTGAGAAGTTGCCCAGCTGGTCAGAAAATGTCGTGCGCCATATTAGACAGTGATCTAGTCTTATACATAAATACTCATAAACTTGACTAAAAAATACAGGGTGGACAGCGATTGATAGACAATTTAATTCTTAATACAATCGCTGAATTACATTTTTTAAATTATCCTTACTTTTCAATACAGGTTGCGCCAAGCGAAGCTACACCTAACAAAATGGCGGCATAAGCGTTTCACATTTTTCGACAGAAACACGATTTATCATCTTAAATATTTCTTACTATGAGGTGATCTTCCATCAGAATCTTGGGCAATGTATCATTTCTTGGGTCTAATCTTCTTTTGGTCGAAAGATGTCCTCTTGTCTGTCGAAATGCCCACTAACGTTCGACCGGGACCCCAAAACGTGCCCGGCGCTTCAAAGTGCACAACAAAGCAATGCCTCAAAATCGCACTAAACGGATATAAATTGCTATAAAACAGTTCAAATTAACTACCTTATGATGTTGTTAACGCCTATAACGAGTAAAAACATGACCGGAGAAATATTACTGGCTAAAACAACAGGTTGGAAGGAGGCGAGTCCGACATCCTTCGTGCGTCAGGCGCAGGCAGCCAAAGGAAGTTACTTCCGGTATTTGGTGATTTATAGAGGCCATGATTGCGCAATCGACTCCATTCAAAGCGTCATCACGTACTGACATCCAGGGGAAGACGTAAGAAGTGTCTGTTTCTCCATAGCATTTACACGGACCTTTAAACTGACTACAGATCAGGGGCCAAGATGTCTGAAATCGGACTCCCTGTCATGAAAAATGCTGTAGAAGAAGTTCTGTTCCACTCAGAGACATAATTCAAACGGCTATAGAAACTAGAGAGTGTTTTCTATCCAATAATAATAATAATATGCATATTTTACGAGCAAGAATTGAGTACTAGGCAGTTTAATCTGTAGAGCAAATTATGCTAATGCGAAACAGCACCCCCTATAGTCGCAAGAAGTTAAACACCATTGCACACTGAGTCCATGCAACTTATTATGTGACTTGTTAAGCACATTTTTCATCCTGAACTTATTTAGGCTTGCTGTAAAAAAGGGTTTGAATACATTTTGACTTAAGACCATTACAGATTTCCATTTTTTATTATTTTGTAAAAATGTCAAACAATTCCACAGGTCAGTGACAAATCTAAATTTGTATTAATTTTAAATTCAGGCTGTAACACAACAAAATGTGGAAAAAGTCAAGATGTGTGAATACTTTCTGAAAGCACGTACCTTTTTCAGAACTCATGGACATAAGACATAGCCACTCAAAGATTGACCTTCTGCTCACAAGTAATGAACTGTAACATTGTCTGTCAGTAAACAAGATACAGTATTTATGTAACAGCTATAGAAGTTTGGAATCTAGTAGTTCTCACAAGTTTGTTTGCTTTTTCTAAGTGAGGGTCCATTCTATTTGTCCTTCATCAGGAGTGGTCAGCGAATGATGATATATGATGCTTTGAGTTAGAGATTGTTGAGTGAAAAGGATACATTTTGTATCCATTTGTCCAGCCGTTGAGTGCTCTTTATCTGTCCCACAGAGTCGGCTGCTTTGTGGGAGCAGGAGTCTGGTGTCAGTGCTCCTGGCCTTCCGCCCAGCTACAGGAGGCTTGGGGCTCTGGCCAGCACAGTGTGTCGACGTGCCTACAATCAGACAGCAGCAACGCTCCAACACGCCAAGAGTCAAGGTCAGGACCTGGTCACACACATCTCCGGTGTGTCTCCACTGGTAAGAGCCAGCTGTCTGTTTAGTCTCAGCCGCAGACACTGTAAATAATTGTGGAGGAATTAAATTAAAACATCACATTTTCGCTGATGGGATCTAGATACAGTGGAATTGGCCAATCAAAATAAAATGTGGCAGCCCAATTTAGGTTCTACAGTCAGTCCAAATAAGGGAAAATGTGTGAATTTTGACCTCTGTTAGCCCAATGTAGAGTTGTTGTTGCGGTCATCAGGGAGAGGGAAGAGCATGCCTGTGGAAAGACTCATATTAAATGTATTCCTATTACTTACAGCCAGCGTATCATTTATTTATTTATGACTGAAAGATTGACACAATTCTATCCATCATTTTGACATGTGAATTACTTGATGTGTGTTCAATTATGAAATTAGGTATAATTATTTGGGTTATTACTAGAGTAAATGTGTACTCTCTCGGAGGTTATGTCACACACAGTCTAAAGCCATAATTCATTCCAAATCCCTCTCTGGGAATCACATCAATTACAGTAGTTCTCAATAACAGCAGGGGTTACTGGAGTATGACAGTTGAAATCCCAGCTGATATAAGCATTGAAGAGAGACCCAAGGAGAGACAGACAAGACAGCCAGAGTTACACTGAGTGTACAAAACATTAGGAACACCTTCCTAATATTGGGTTGCAATCTGTTTTTCCCTCAGAATTGTCTAAATTCGTCGGGGCATGGACTCTACAAGGTGTCGAAAGCGTTCCACAGGGAGACTGTCCCATGTTGACTCTAATGCTTCCAAACGTTGTCAAATTAGCTGGATGTCCTTTGGGTGGTGGACCATTCTTGATACACACAGGAAATCCAGCAGCGTTGCTGTTCTTGACATACTCAAACCGGTGTGCCTTACACCTCCTACCATACCCCGTTCAAAGGCACTTAAATATTGTGTCTTGCCCATTCACCCTCTGAATGGCACGCATACAGGATCCATGTATCAATTGTCTCAAGGCTTAAAAGTATTATTTAACCTATCTCTCCCCCCGCCCCCCCCCCCCCCCCCCCCCTCCTGGATCTGGGATCCTCCTCATCAGAAACGTTGACTAGCATAGCCTAGCCTAGCGCCACAGGGAATATCATATAATATAATTTCATGAAATCACAAGTCCAATACAGCAAATGAAATATAAGCATCTTGTGAATCCAGCCAACATGTCCGATTTTTAAAATGTTTTACAGCGAAAACACAACATATATTTATGTTAGCTCACCACCATATCCAAAAAAACACAGCCATTTCTTCACAGCAAAGATAGCTTTCACAAAACCCACAAATAGAGATAAAAATAATCACTAACCTTTGAACAACTTCATCAGATGACAGTCATATGACAGCACGTTATACAATACATTAAATAAAGTGGCTTTAACAGTTGACATCAATAGGGGATCATAACATTCACCTGGTCAGTCTATGATTTGATTTGTCATGGAAAGAGCAGGTGTCCCTAATGTTTGTACACTGTATATCCAGTGTGTACAGCATTAGCAATTAGGCCTACAGGGATTGGTCTTTTTTGCTCTTTGCATCCCTTTACTTTTAAAAGTAAAATGATTAGTCCAATTCAAAATGCCTGTAATTCACATGACACAATAGCTCAATATACAGCACCCAATTGAATTGAAGGTACTTGAATCCTTGAACTTATTGCTTACCCCGTTTTGGTATCTACTGACACTGTAGATATTTTTGGTTGTAGGGACTGTACTCCCCAAGGTGTAGAAGTTACCTTTTTACACACAGATTAATTCAATGAAGCAGATGGTCCTTTTATGTATTTATTGCAGTTGTCTTAGTTAGATTGCTTTTTCACAGCATTCCTTTTGATTTAAACAAAACTTTCCGTATGTTTGCCCGTGGAAGAAGTGGTAACATTCGAGAGAGAGAGGGGTCCTCAAAGTTGACCCATTTTGCATACCCCCCCATATTATGAGACATCCATTTCATCACTGTAAAAGATAAACGTGTCACGATCGTTATGAGACGAATGAGTGGACCAAGGTGCAGCGTGGAAAAAAGACATATTCTTTTAATGAAGAAAAGCAAACACTTATTAAACGAACAAAAAGAACTAAGTGCACACATGCAACATAGAACATAGACAAAACACACAAACATCCCCCATGTCACACCCTGACCTAACTAAACTAATAAAGAAAATCAATATAACAAAGGCCAGGATGTGACAGTACCCCCCACCCCCCCCCCCCCCAAAGGTGCGGACTCCGGCCGCAAAACCTGACACAGAAGGGGAGGGTCCAGGTGGGCCTTCCTATGGCGGCGGCTCGGGTGCGGGACGTGGACCCCCCTCCACCATAGTCACTACCCGCTTTGGTGGTGCCTCTGGAACGGCGAGTCCCGGACTGAATACCATCCCAGGGGGCAGCTCCGGGACTGAGGGGCAGCTCCGGGACTGAGGGGCAGCTCCGGGACTGAGGGGCAGCTCCGGGACTGAGGGGCAGCTCCGGGACTGAGGGGCAGCTCCGGGACTGAGGGGCAGCTCCGGGACTGAGGGGCAGCTCCGGACTGGCGGATCCTGACTAACTGACGGCTCCGGCGGATCCTGACTAACTGACGGCTCCGGCGGATCCTGGCTGGCGGACGGCTCCGGCGGATCCTGGCTGGCGGACGGCTCCGGCTGGTCATGGCTGGCGGACGGCTCCGGCTGGACCTGGCTGGCGGACGGCTCCGGCTGGTCCTGGCTGGCGGACGGCTCCGGCTGGTCCTGGCTGGCGGACGGCTCCGGCTGGTCCTGGCTGGCGGACGGCTCCGGCTGATCGGGACAGAGGGGCGCCTCTGACGGCTCTGGGCATACTCTGGCTGGCTGAGGCGCACAGTAGGCCTGGTGCGTGGTACCGGAACTGGAGGTACTGGGCTGAGGACACGCACCATAGGGAGAGTGCGTGGAGGAGGAACAGGGCTCTGGAGACACACTGGAAGCCTGGTGCGTGGCGTTGGCACTGGTGGTACTGGGCTGGGGCGGGGAGTTGGCGCCGGATATACCGGACCATGCAGGCGTACTGGCTCCTTTGAGCACTGAGCCTGCCCAACCTTACCTGTTTGTATGTTCCCCGTCGCCCGACCAATGCGGGGAGGTGGAATAACCCGCACTGGGCTGTGTAGGCGAAACGGGGACACCATGCGTAAGGTTGGTGCCATGTATGCTGGCCCGAGGAGACGCACTGGAGACCAGACGCGTTGAGCCGTCTGGCTCAATACTCAATCTAGCCCTGCCAGTGCGGGGAGGTGGAATAACCCACACCGGGCTATGCACACGTACAGGAGACATCATGCGCTCTACCGCATAACACAGTGTCTGCCCGTACTCTCGCACTCCATGGTAAGCATAGGGAGTTGGTGCAGGTCTCCTACCTGACTTCGCCACACTCCCTTGTAGTCACCCCCTCCCAAAGAAATGTTGGGGTTTTACTCACGGGCTTCCAGCCTTGCTTCCGTGCTGCCTCCTCATATCGCCTCCTCTCGGCTATAGCTGCCTCCAGCTCTTCACGAGGGAGGCGATATTCTCCCGGTTGTGCCCAAGGTCCCTTACCATCCAGTATCTCCTCCCAAGTCCAAGAATCCTGTGTATATAGCTCCTGCTGCTGCTTTACACGCTGCTTGGTCCTTTTGTGGTGGGTAATTCTGTCACGATCGTTATGATACGAATGAGTGGACCAAGGCGCAGCGTGGAAAAAAGACATCTTTTAATGAAGAAAAACAAACACTTATTAAACGAACGAAAACAAACGATCGTGAAGCTAAAACGAACTAAGTGCACACATGCAACATAGAACATAGACAAAACACACAAACATCCCCCATGTCACACCCTGACCTAACTAAACTAATAAAGAAAATCAATATAACAAAGGCCAGGGTGTGACAAAACGGTTGAGTTTGATATCTTTCAAACAGGTTACAAACAGGGTTTGAATACAAATTTAACTTAAATATGTTTTTGTCAATTTTCATATTCGCATATGTTGTAGCTTAGACTCTATTTGACATCATCTGAGGTTTTTGTGTTGTGCCCACCAATCGGTTGAGAAGCAACATGTTCTTGAATACAGGGTGGGTATAATTTCAATCATAGAAATATAATGAACTTATCCCTTCAGACCACTGCAATTTAGCTGTTACACCATTGAAATTTAATTTGAATTTACATTTTTACTTCTATTTACTACCACAAAGATGGCCGCCGGGCCACCCACAGTTGAATGTCAACTTCATTGTTTGTCTATTCTATATTTCTATGGTTTCAATAGGTTTCCTATAGAGGATTGACAGTATAATTTAAAACGGATATTCCTATTCAAATCAACATTCTCTGATGTGTGGATCTCCAACCATTTTTGAAAGTTAAATAAAAGCATCAATCTCAACCGCTTATCTTTTCCAGTGACGAAGACAGGGATGTTTGATAGTATGGTGGGGTATACAAAATTGGTCAACTTTGAGCACCTTTTATCTCTTGAATGTTTTGGCATTCTACAATGGGTAAATATGTATGGAAGGTTTTGTTCAAATCAGATGGGGTGCTGTCAAAGTGATTAAATTCAAATGGATTTACCCAGGTGTGTTTGAGAATGGCTGTACATAAGATGGTGGTCTGAGTCGATACAACTTAGTGGCCTTGTGTCTGACGTCAGCCAATAAATGCAAAAGCTTAGCGCTTTTGAATGGATATTCTCACAGTTGTGGGTTTGATAAGGCTTACAGTAGTTCTAGATACTACTCAAACTATTATAAATAATCGACTGGAACAGTGTGCGATCCAAGCCATTTTTTTTAACCTTCTTTCATAATGACATAGAAGCTTCTAAAATATGACTTGTAACTGAGTAATTTTATTACTGTAACTAACATTTTAGTTTTTTGCAAATATGTTATGGATGATTAAAATTGACTTTGAAAATGTACTGTTCCCTGCCAGACTGAATATGCCATGAAGAACCTTGAGGCTGTGGAAACAGTGGGCCTGTTCTTTCAGAGCTCATTGATGGGATTCTTCAGTTGGGAGGAGCAGAGAGACAAAGCGACAGAAGCAGAGTTTCAGAAGGTTATGAACCCTTACATCGTACCAGCCTTAGAGCAGGTCTCAAACATAATGCACATCACCATATTTTTTTAATAGTAAATTAGGTCATTTCATTATTGTCATTAGAGGATGTTTTACTGTAAAGTCTTTGCTCCCTCTGTGCTACAGTATTTCTCTAGATTGATGTGGTCATGTCTGCCCCACTCAAATATGCCTAAAAGTCTCCCAATGCGATCCTTGATGTACCTCATGGTATTCTCAGAATATTTAATCAAATACTGTATACATTCTTAACATTCAGCTCACATTCCCTGAGACTACCCCTACTGAAGTATAATTGAGGGAGTGGATAAAGAAATCTGAAGTGCTGTTACACAACATACAGAATCTGGCCTCTAGGTTCACCCTAGAAGACAGCCAAGACAATACCCATATGTACAATACATGTTGTACTGTTTATGTTGATTTACTGCTCAGAAAAGGCTGCCTGGTTAGCAGAGTATAATGAGCCACACCATGTGAGTAGGTGGTGTTGTTGTATGGTAAAGAATTGTTCAGATACTCACCTTGTATTACATTCATGTCCCTGTGTTTCAGAGTGGTGGTGGGCTGCAGCGCCTGGTGAGTGGCCTTGGTTATCAGCTGCAGATTAACTACATGTCAGTTGTGTCCAGTGTGAAGAGTGCCCCTCAGACCACCTTTGGCTTGGCTAAGAACGGTCTGGGTGCCGTGTTGGATACCTTGGGCAGCGCCCGGGAGCGTGTGGTGAACAGCATCTCCTATTATGTTATGGTGAGTCACTCCGTCATCCCTGCCATCCCCTGATTTGATTTGGCCCTCACATACATGCATTGATTCTATCTGGCTTACCCTTCACTTGAACCCCTCATGTGGGGAAAGGAGGGAGCTGCTCCATCCCCCAACCCAATCATCCATTATCTGTGTGATCATAACACCAGCTCAGCTCTTCAGAGAGGGCCGGATCACATACTGTAGGAAATAATCAGATCAAGAAGTGGTTAGAATGCTCTATATGGCTAAGTGACTACATATTGGACATGATTGTGGTGTGTACAGATGACCTATTGCATATACTGTACCTCAAAGGATTTGTTCAGGAAGTGAAGTCACCCGTTTACGGGTACAGTTGACCACTGGCACAAGTGGTTGATGTATTCTTCTAATTAACAGTTTTTGTATGTAAACTAAAGGAACATTTTGTTCAGGGTGGCCCCACTACATGCATATTTCAACAATCTGCAGTGTCTTTATAGGCCCTTGACAAGGCTTAATTTCAGACATTCTTATTTAGTGATTTCAGTTTCAAATCAAATCAAACTTTATTTGTCACATGTGCCGTATACAACAAGTGCAGACCTTACCGTGAAATGCTTACTTACAAGCCCTTAACCAGCAGTGCAGTTCAAGAAAGAGTTAAGTAAATATTTACCAAATAAAGTAAAAAATTATATAAGTAACACAATAAAATGACAGAGGTTATATAGAGGGGATACCGGTACGGAGTCAATGTGCGGGGGTACAGGTTAGTCGAGGTAATTTGTAAAGTGACTATGCATAGATAATAAACAGAGAGTAGCAGCAGTGTAAAAACAAATGGAGGGGGGTGTCAATGTAAATAATCCGGTGGCCATTTGATTTAATTGTTCAGCAGTCTTATGGCTTGGGGGGTAGAAGCTGTTTAAGGAGCCTTTTAGTCCTAGTCTTGGCGCTTCGGTACTGCTTGCCGTGCGGTACGGTAGCAGAGTAAACAGCCTATGACTTTATTGACTGGAGTCTCTGACAATTTTTGGGGCTTTCCTCTGACACCGCCTAGTGTATATAGGTCCTGGATGGCAGGAAGCTTGGCCCCATTTATGTACTGGGCCGTACGAACTACCCTCTGTAGCTCCTTAAGGTCAGATGCCAAGCAGATACCATATAAGGTGGTAATGCAACCGGTCAGGATGCTCTCGATGGTGCAGCTGAATAACTTTTTGAGCATGTGAGGACCCATGACAAATCTTTTCAGTTTCCTGAGGGGGGAAAGGGGGTTGTGGTGCCCACTTCACGACTGTCCTGGTGTGTTTGGACTAATGATCATTCGTTGGTGAGGTGGACACCAAGGAACTTGGAAACCTCGACCCGCTCCACTGCAGCCCCGTAAACTGTTCGCCCTGCCTTTCCTGTAGTCCATGTTCAGCTCCTTTGTCTTGCTCACATTGAGGGAGAAGTTGTCCTGGCAGTCTCTGACCCCTCTATAGTCTGTCTCATCGTTGTTGGTGATCAGGCCTACCACTGTTGTCAGTAAACTTAATGATGGTGTTGGAGCTGTGTTTGGCCACGTAGTCGTGGGTGAACAGGGGGTACAGGAAGGGGCCAAAGCACACCCCTGAGGGGCCCCAGTGTTGAGGATCAGCGTAGCAAACGTGTTGTTGCCTACACTTACCACCTGGGGGCCAGCCCGTCAGGAAGTCCAGGATCCAGCTGCAGAGGGAGATGTTTAGTCCCACAGTCCTTAGCTTAGTGTTGACTGGTGTTGAACGCTGAGCTGTAGTCAATGAATAGCATTCTCACATAGGTGTTCCTTTTGTTCAGGTATGAAAGGGCAGTGTGGAGTGTGATTGCGTCATCTGTGGATCTATTGGGGCATTATGCGAATTGGAGTGGGTCTAGGGTATCCGGGAGGATGCTGTTGCTGTGAGCCATGACCAGCCTTTCAAAGCACTTCATGGCTACGGGGAGGTAAACATTTAGGCAGGTTACCTTCGCTTCCTTGGGCACAGAGACTATGGTGGTCTTTTTGAAACATGTAGGTATTACAGACTCGGTCAGGGAGAGGTTGAAAATGTCAGTGAAGACACTTGCCAGTTGGTTCATGCATCCTGGTAATCCATCTGGAGCCGCAGCTTTGTGAATGTTGACCTTTTTGAAGGTCTTGCTCACATCGGCTACCGAGAGCGTTATCACACAGACGTCCAGAACAGCTAGTGCTCTCATGCATGCTTTAGTGTTTGCCCTGAAATGTGCATAAAAGGTATTTAGCTCATCTGGTGGGCTTGCGACACTGGGCAGCTCGCGGCTGAGTTTCCGTTTGTAGTCCATAATAGTTTTCAAGCCCTGCCACATCCTACAAGCGTTAAATCCGGTGTAGTAGGATTCAATCTTAATCCTGTATTAATGCTTTGCTTGTTTGATGGTTCGTCTGAGGGCATGGTGGGATTTCTTATATTCATTTACCAGCGTTGGGCTAAATCGTCTGCTAAATCATTGCCGCCACTCCAAAAATTATGAAATGTTTTTTTTATTTTTTATAAGTGTATGTTTATGTAGATTTTTTTTATTTGTGCCTTCAGAAAGTATTCACCCCTTTAGTTTTGTCACTGGCCTACACTAACCCGTAATGTCAAAGTGGAATAATAAAAATTTTGAATTAATTAAACGTGAAAATCTGAAATGTCTTGAGTCAAGAAGTATTCAACTCCTTTGTTATGGCAAGCCTAAATAAGTTCAGGAGTAAACATTTGCTTAACCAGTCACATGATAAGTTGTCTGGACTGGGCACCTATTGGTAGATGGGTAAATTATATAAAAAACTGATATTGAAAATTCCTTTTGAGCCTGGTGAAGTTAACTACACTTTGGAAAGTGCATCAATACACGTCCTTCCTAACTCAGTTGCCGGAGAGGAAGGAAACTGCTCAGGGATTTCAGGTTACTTTAAAACAGTTAATGGCTGTGAGAACTGAAGATGACAACATTGTAGTAACTCCACAATACTAACCTAATTGCAGAGTGAATAGAAGGGATCCTGTACAGAATAAAATATATTCCAAAACATGCATCCTGTTTGCAACAAGGCACTAAAGTAGTACTGCAAAACATTTAACTTCTTGTCCAGAATACAAAGTGTTATGTTTGGGGCAAATTCAATACAATACATTACTGAGTACCACTCTCCACGGAATTTTGAGGAAATTTTAATTATGAGATTGCTGTTTGAATTTGGCGCCCTGCACTTTCACTGGCTGTTGTCATATCGATCCCGTTAACGGGATTCCAGCCATAAGAAGTTTCAAGACACTAACAGCTTACAGACGGTAGGCAATTAAGGTCACAGTTATGAAAACTTAGGACACTAAAGAGGCTTTTCTACTGGCTCTGAAAAACACCAAAAGAAAGATGCCCAGGGTCCCTGCTCATCTGCGTGAACGTGCCTTAGGCATGCTGCAAGGAGGCATGAGGACTGCGGATGTGGGCAGGGCAATAAAATTGCAATGTCTGTACTGTGAGATGCCTCAGCCAGCGCTACAGGGAGACAGGACGGACAGCTGATCGCCCTCGCAGTGGCAGACCACGTATAACAACATCTGCACAGGATTGGTACATCCGAACAGCACACCTGCGGGACAGATACAGGATGGCAACAACTGCCCGAGTTACACGAGGAACGCACAATCCCTCCATCAGTGCTCAGACTGTCCGCAACAGGCTGAGAGAGGCTGGACTGGGGGCTTGTAGGCCTGTTGTAAGGCAGGTCCTCACCAGACATCACCGGCAACAACGTCGCCTATAGGCACAAACCCACCGTTGCTGGACCAGACAGGACTGGCAAAAAGTGTTTTTCACTGACGAGTTGCGGTTTTCTCTCACAATGGGTGAAGGTCGGATTCGCGTTTATCGTTGAAGGAATGAGCGTTACACAGAGGTCTGTACTATGGAGCGGGATCGATTTGGAAGTGGAGCGTCCGTCATGGTCTGGGGGCGGTGTGTCACAGCATCATCGGACTGAGCTTGTTGTCATTGCAGGCAATCTCAAAGCTGTGCGTTACAGGGAAAACATCCTGCTCCCTCGTGGTACCCTTTCTGCAGGCTCATACTGACATGACCCTCCAGCATGACAATGCCACCAGCCATACTGCTCGTTCTGTGCGTGATTTCCTGCAAGACAGGAATGTCAGTGTTCTGCCATGGCCGGCGAAGAGCCCGGATCTCAATCCCATTGAGCACGTTGGGGACCTGTTGGATCGGAGGGTGAGGGCTAGGGCCATTCCCCCCAGAAATGTCCGGGAACTTGAAGGTGCCATGGTGGATGAGTTTGATAACATCTCACAGCAAGAACTGGCAAATCTGGTGCAGTCCATGAGGAGGAGACGAACTGCAGTACTTAATGCAGCTGGTGGCCACACCAGATACTGACTGTTACTTTGATTTTGACCCCCCCCCCCCCCCCCCTTTGTTCAGGGACACATTATTCCATTTCTGTTAGTCACATGTCTGTGGAAATTGTTCAGTTTGTCTCAGTTGTTGAATCTTATGTTCATACGAATATTTACACATGTTAAGTTTGCTGAAAATAAACGCAGTTGACAGAGGACATTTCTTTTTTTGCTGAGTTTATAAAGTACATTCGGAAAGTATTCAGACCCCTCGACTTTTTCCACATTTTGTTACATTACATCCTTTTTTTTTAAATAGATTTTTTTTTATATCCCTCATCAATCTAGACACACTATCCCATTCTGGCAAAGCAAAAACAGGTTTAGATATTTTTTTAACTAATTTTTTTAATAAAATGCCCTGGAAATATCACATAAGTATTCAGACCCTTTACTCATTACTTTGTTGAAGCACCTTTGGCAGCGATTACTGCCTCGAGTCTTCTTGGGTATGACACTACAAGCTTTGCACACCTGTATTTGGATTTTCTCCGATTCTTCTCTGCAGATATCTAGGTTTTGTGTGTGTATTCTCCTCAGATCTCTGTTCAGTACCACCAGGCAGAGGCCTGACCCTGCTGTTTGCTCTGTTGCCTCTGTTAAAGCCCTCATTATCACCCTGTGCATAGAGAGATGGCTTACAGAGCTGTCACAATACAGCAGTGTAGCGCTCACTGACAGACAGCTCCAGACCAGAGGCACCCGTCTCCTGTCACCTGACTAAGAAAGAGCTTAGATTTATCTCACAAGAAACAGAATAACTGAAACCCAAACGAGTGGAATCTTTTCTGTTTATCTTGATTGATGCTAGACAAAAAGGACTGCCAGTGTAAAGTGTCATTGTGCTTTCTTAGCGAGTACCGCTTCCTCATCATTCAGCTCACACTCAGGCTCACGCTGAGGTGCAAACCCAGGAACTCTGCTTTCTAGCACATGACCTCCCTCCTGAAGCTTCTTACCAGTCACGCAACGTGAAAAGCTAGCTTTTCAGCGGTGCAAGTTGGACACTTAATGAAATCATCCAGTGTTACTGAAGTAAATTGACTAGCAGTGAATTTACTCTGCACAGTGAATTTTCACCCATTAGAAGCAGAAAGAGAGGGGAGAAGGATTATGGGTACCAGCTCCCTCAGTGTCAGTCTGACTGCCTGACCAGCATAGGAAGGTCTTAGTGGGTGTGCAGCCGCTGCACTTGAGGAGAACAACTCTGCAGGGGACCTTAATGTTCTGCTGGGGAGTATTCAGGCAAAGGGATATTGGATAGCTGGCATTTTATTTATTATCAATTAACACGTTTCTTCAGGTTTTTCTCCAGCAAAAAGGTCCCCTTAACCTTAACCACACATTCCAGACCCCCTGCTGACCGTTGTAACAACTTTTATTGGGAGATTGAAAGTCAATGTTAGGACAGGTTGGCATACAACGTCTTAACGTTGGACTAAGCAGGGGATGTTGATTGCAGTCTGAGATGTGGCCTAATTAACTTCTGCCTAGTCTGTTATATTAAAGTAATATTATTTTGACTCTATAATTTTTTGAATGCACGAACCTCTTAGCTGAGAGGTTCATCTAGCTAGTGGTTAGATGGTTATTTTTTTTACATTGTATGGTTATTTTCTTTACATTGTATGGCTCCTCTATTGGAGGAAGGTGAGAACTCAATGTTGTCTCTGGCACATGTATACACTCACTCATAAATTCCACCCTCATGATTTTTTTTGGGGGGGGGTGGCATTTTTTTTTGCAATGGAAATGTATGTAAAGCACCTCAATCATTGGTCTTAAAACGTTAATGCCTTAGGGTTCTCTTTGCAACTTGTCAAACAGGACTTGGATGTTATTTGATGCACCATGGTCTAGTAAGCAGTGGACATCCTTCCCACCCCACTAGTTTTCATTTCTCTAGGTACGGACTCATACAATAATATGATCTTGTTTATATACAAATCTTGATCATGCGTAAACAGAACTATATACACAAACACACACACACACACACACACACACACAGTTAAAGTCGGAAGTTAACATACACTTAGGTTGGAGTCATAAAACTAATTTTTCAACCACTCCGCAAATGTCTTATTAAACTATAGTTTTGGCAAGTCGGTTAGGACATCTACTTTGTGCACGACACAAGTAATTTATACATTAATTGTTTACAGACACAGTGAATTCTAAGTGAAAAAACCTATCACAATTCCAGTGGGTCAGAAGTTTACATACACCAAGTTGACTGTGCCTTTAAACCGCTTGGAAAATTCCAGAAAATGGTGTAATGGCTTTAGAAGCTTCCGATAGGCTAATTGCCATCATTTGAGTCAATTGGAAGTGTACCTGTGGATGTATTTCAAGGCCTACCTTCAAACTCAGTGTATCTTTGCTTGACATCATGGGAAAATCAAAGGAAATCAGCCAAGACTTCAGAAAAAAATTGTAGACCTCCACAAGTCTGGTTCATCCTTGGGAGCAATTTCCAAACGCCCGAAGGTACAATGTTTATCTGTACAAACAATACTACGCAAGTATAAACACCATGGGACCACGCAGCCGTCATACCGCTCAGGAAGGAGACACATTCTGTCTCCTAGAGATGAATGTACTTTGGTTTGAAAAGTGCAAATAAATCCCAGAACATAAGCAATGGACCTTGTAAAGATGCTGGAGGAAACGGGTACAAAAGTATCTATATCCACAGTAAAACGAGTCCTATACCGACAACCTGAAAGGCTGCTTAGCAAGCAGTTTTATGGCGGTTCCAAAACCGCCATAAAAAAAGCTAGACTATGGTTTGCAACTGCACATGGTGACAAAGATCATACTTTTTGGAGAAATGTCCTCTGGTCTGATGAAACCATAATAGAACCGTTTGGCCATAATGACCATCGTTATGTTTGGAGGAAAAAAGGGGAGGCTTGCAAGCAGAAGAACACCATCCCAACCGTGAAGCACGGGGGTGGCAGCATCATGCTGTGGATGTGCTTTGCTGCAGGAGGGACTGTGGCACTTCAAAAAACAGATGGCATCATAAGGCAGGAACATTATGTGGATATATTGAAGAAACATCTCAAGACATCAGTCAGGAAGTTAAAGCTTGGTCACAAATGGGTCTTCAAAATGTACAATTACCCCAAGCAGTCTTCCAAAGTTGTGGCAAATTGGCTTAAGGGTACCAAAGTCAAGGTATTGGAGTGGCCATCACAAAGCCCTGAGCTCAATCCTATAGAAAATTTGTGGGCAGAACTGAAAAAGCGTGTGCGAGCAAGGAGGCCTACAAATCTGACTCTGTTACACCAGCTCTGTCAGGAGGAATGGGCCAAAATTCACCCAACTTATTGTTGGAAGCTTGTGGAAGGCTACCCGAAATGTTTGAACCAAGGTAAACAATTTAAAGGCAATGCTACCAAATACTAATTGAGTGTATGTAAACTTCTGACCAACTGGGAATGTGATGAAAGAAATAAAAGCTTTAAAAAAATCATTCTCTCTACTATTATTCTGACATTTTAAAATAAATTGGTTTTCCTAACTGACCTAAGATAGGGAATTTTTACTAGGATTAAATGTTAGGAATTGTGAAACTGAGTTTAAATTTATTTGGCTAAGTTGTTTGCAAACTTCTGACTTCACCTGTGTGTGTGAGTGGCCTGCTGGAGGTCATTTTGCAAGGCTCTGGCAGTGCACCTCCTTGCACAAAGGCGGAGGTACCTGTCCTGCTGCTGGGTTGTTGCCCTCCTACGGCCTCCTCCATGTCTCCTGATGTACTGGCCTGTCTCCTGGTAGCGCCTGCATGCTCTGGACACTACGCTGACAGACACAGCAAACCTTTTTGCCACAGTTCGCATTGATGTGCCATCCTGGATGAACTGCACTACCTGAGCCACTTGTGTGGGTTGTAGACTCCGTCTCATGCTACCACTAGAGTGAGAGCCCCGCCAGCATTCAAAAGTGACCAAAACATCAGCCAGGAAGCATAGGAACTGAGAAGTGGTCTGTGGTCACCACCTGCAGAATCACTCCTGTTTTGGGGGGTGTCTTGCTAATTGCCTATAATTTCCACCTTTTGTCTATTCCATTTGCACAACAGCATGTGACATTTATTGTCAATCAGTGCTGCTTCCTAAGTGGACAGTTTGATTTCACAGAAGTGTAATTGACTTGGAGTTACATTGTGTTGTTTAAGTGTTCCCTTTATTTTTTTTAGCAGTGTATATACTGTACGCTGGATTCATTCAAACTACCAGCATTATTTATATTAAAGTGGAACTTCACCTGCTGATTTGGCCTTGTTTTTGGCTTGCTCCTCAAATGCTGGCAGCCATGGCAGAAGTGAAATGCGAGTTGGCTTGGGGGTTTGATTTGGGTGTGTCCTTGGCACCACCAAGACGCATCCATCTGTCAACCATGCTCAGTTGTTTTCCTCCCACTCAATCACAACAAACAAACCTCCTTCAGATTGAGTTCAAAAACTATTGGCAGATGTATGGTGAGATAACAGAGGAAGTGAGCTGCCCACTGACGCGAGCCTACCAGATAAGTAAATGCCTTTTTAACTTCTTGCAACTATAGGGGGTGCTGTTTCGCATTAGCATAATTTTCTCTACAAATTAAACTGCCTAGTACTCAATTCTTGCTCGTACAATATGCATATTATTGTTATTATTGGATAGAAAACACTCTCTAGTTTCTATAGCCGTTTGAATTATGTCTCTGAGTGGAACAGAACTCATTCTACAGCACTTTTCCTCCCAGTGAGTGAGTTTTCAGAACTTGGCCTCTGGTTCCAGATCAGTTTTAAAGCCACTGTAAATCCTATGAGGATACAAACACTGCCCACGCCTTCCTCTAGATGTCAGTAAGTGGTGACAATTTGAATGGAGTCGATTGCGCAATCATTGGCTCTATAAATCACCAAATACCGGAAATAGCGTTCCTTTGGACACTGCGCTCAACGCAAGAAGGATATCTGACTGGCCTTTTTCCAAGCCTTGGTTTAGCCAGTAATATAGCGTCGGTCATCTTTTTACTCGTTATAGGTGTTAGAAACATCATAAGGTAGTTAATTTAAACCGTTTTATAGCAATTTATATCCGTTTAGTGCGATTTTGAGGCATTGCTTTGTAATAGACTTTGAAGCTCCGGGCACGTTTCGGGGTCCCGGTCGTACGTTAGTGGGCATTTTGACGGACAAGTGGACATCTTTCGACCAAAAGAAGATTAGACCCAAGAAAGGATTCATTGTCCAAGATTCTGATGGGAGAACAGCTCATAGTAAGAACAATTTATGATGATAAATCGTGTTTCTGTCTCAAAATGTTAAACGCTTATGCCGCTATTTTGTTTGCTATAGCTTCGCTTGGCGCAACCTGTATTGAAAAGTAAGGATAATTTAAAAATGTAATTCCGCGATTGTATTAAGAATTAAATTGTCTATCAATCGCTGTCCACCCTGTATTTTTTTGTCAAGTTTATGAGTATTTATGTATAAGACTAGATCACTGTCTAATATGGTGCACGACATTTTCTGACCAGCTGAGCTACTTTTGTCATTGTCTAACCATGATTTTGGTGGCTAAATATGCACATTTTCGAACAAACTCTATATGTATGTTGTAATATGATGTTACAGGAGTGTCATCTGAAGAATTCTGAGAAGGTTAGTAAAAAGATTTATATATTTTGGCGATGATAACGATATCGCTCTCTTTGTCTTGAATCAGTGCTCGGGTAACGTTTGCATATGTGGTATGCTAATATAACGATTTATTGTGTTTTCGCCGTAAAACACTTAGAAAATCTGAAATGTTGTCTGAATTCACAAGATCTGTGTCTTTCCATTGCTATGTGCTGTGTATTTTTAAGAAATGTTTTATGATGAGTAAATTGGTAATACACGTTGCTCTCTGTAGTAATTCTAGGAGCTTTGGTGAGATTTGTGATGCTGGCTGCAATGGCAAACTATGATTTATACCTGAAATATGCACATTTTTCTAACAAAACCTATCCTATACCATAAATATGTTATCAGACTGTCATCTGATGAGGTTTTGTCTTGGTTAGTGGCTATCAATATCTTAGTTTAGCCGAATTGGTGATAGCTACTGGTGTTGAGAGAAAATGGTGGACAAAGAAAAATGGTGATTTTTGCTAACGTGTTTAGCTAATAGATTTACATATTGTGTCTTCCCTGTAAAACGTTTTAAAAATCTGAAATGGTGGCTTTATTCACAGGATCTGTATCTTTCATTAGGTGTCTTGGACTTGTGATTTAATGATATTTAGATGCTACTATTTAATTGTGACGCTATGCTAGCGATGCTAATCAGTGTGGGGAGGGGGGTGGGGGGTGCTCCCGGACCCGGGGTAGAGGCTCCTGAAAGGTTAAGCTCGCTTCGAGGCAAGAAACACTGAAGCATGCATGAGAGCACCAGTTGTTCCAGATGACTGTGTTGTCTTACTCTCCGTAGCCAATGTGAGAAAGACCTTTTTTTTTTTAAACAGGTCAACATTCACAAAGCCGTGGGGCCAGATGGATAACCAGGACTGTACTCAAAGCATGCGCGGACCAACTGGCAAGTGTCTTCAATGACATTTTTAACCTCTCCCTGACCTAGTCTGTAATACCTACATGTTTCAAACAGACCACCGTAGTCCCTCTGCCCAAGAAAGCGAAAGTAACCTGCCTAAATGATTATCGCCCAGTAGCACTCACGTCAGTAGCCATGAAGTGCTTTCGAAGGCTGGTCATGGCTCACATCAACACCATCATGCCGGAAACCCTAGAGCCACTCCAATTCGCATAACGCCCCAACAGATCCACAGATGACATCCTCAATCGCACTCCAAACTGGCCGTTCCCACATGGACAAAAGGAACACCTATGTGAAAATTGTGTTAATTGACTACAGTTCAGTGTTCAACACCATAGAGCCCACAGCTCAACACTAAGCTAAGGACACTGGGACTAAACACCTCCCTCTGCAACTGGATACTGGACTTTCTGATGGGCCACCCCCAGGTGGTAAGGGTAGGCAACAACACGTCTGCCACGCTGATCCGCAACACTGAGGCCCCTCAGGGGTGCGTGCATTGTCCCCTCCTGTACTCCCTGTTCACCCACGACTGCGTGGCCAGGCATGACTCCAATACCATCATAAAGTTTGATGACGACACAACAGTGGTAGGCCTGATCACCAACAATGATAAGACAGTCTATAGGGAGGAGGTCCGAGATCTGTCAGTGTGGTGCCAGGACCACTACCTCTCCTTCAATGTGAGCAAGACAAAGGAGTTATCGTGGACTATAGGAAAAGGATGGCTGAACAGTTAGGGGAGTTAATTAACATCGACAGGTGGAGAGTTTCAAGTTCCTTGGTATCCACATCACCAACAAACTATCATGGTCCAAACACACCAAGACAGTCATGAAGAGGGCACAACAACACCTTTTCCCCCTCAGGACACTTAAAAGATTTGGCACAGGTCCCTAGATACTCAAAGTTCTACAGCTGCACCATCAAGAGCATCCTGACCGGTTGCATCACCGCCTGGTATGGCAACTGCTTGTTATCTGACCATAAAGGCTTTACAGAGGGTAGTACATACGGCCCAGTTCATCACTGGAGCCAAGCTTCCTGCCATACATGACCTATATATTAGGCGGTGTCAGAGGAAGGCCCCAAAAATTGTCAGACTCCAGTCACCCATGTCATAGACTGTTTTCTCTGCTACCGCTTGGCAAGCGGTACAGGAGCGCCAAGTCTAGTTCCAAAAGGATTCTTAACAGCTTCTAACCCCAAGCCTGCTTAACAATTAATCAAATGGCCACTCGGACTATTTACATTGACCCCCCCCCCCCCCCCCCTTTGTTTTTACACTACTGCTACTCCCTGTTTTATTATCTATGTGTAGTCACTTTACAAATTACCTCGACTAACCTGTACGCACGCACATTGAGTTGGTACCGGTACCCCCTGAATATAGCCTTGTTATTGTTATGTAATTGTATTTTTTTCAATTTTGTTTATTTAGTAAATATTTTAACTATTTCTTGAGCTGCGTTATTGGTTAAGGGCTTGTAAGTAAGTGTTTCACAGTAAGTTCTACACCTGTTTTATTCGGCGCATGTGACAAATAATATTTGAATAGGTCAGTAGCCTATAAAGTAATATGAGAAGAATGCAATTGCTGAATTTATCAAGATATTCTTAACTAAGTGTTTTGGTAACTTTCAAATGTTGTAACAGGTTTATGTAGAATAAACAACCCTTATCATAATACCATAGAAGTAGTGTTCTGCTAATATCATAGTGTGCACCTTTTCACTTTTCATTGTCATTCCCAGCCAATACACATACTGTGTCCATCAGCATTTTGGCTGGTGGTAATGGGACTACCTTGACAAACATGTCAGAGTCATCATCCTGTGTGGTGTCCCGTATATAACAGGAGTTCTCTGATTCTGCTGTAGAATATACAGGGTTATTCCCTCCCCATATGGACTGATGTCATTCAATAATAGAAAAAAGACAATACAAGTAAAAGTTTTGTCTAGTAAAATTGTAATGCTGAGTGCAAGGTCTCTCTCCAAGCCTGTCTGCCAGTCTGGACTTCATCACATCTTGCAAATCTCCATGTGCTGGCTCCATACATGTTTCTGTGAACACATACACACAAAGTCACTGTTCTATTACCAATGGCAGTTAGGAGAGGAAATATCTAATGCAAACAGGTATTATGTTGAAGTTTGAACAGATCAGATAACATCTGCCCAATTATGGTCACCCCATCAAACAACCGAGGCTGGTGTCTCGCAAAAGCATCAACAATCCTCTCCATCTGTAGAAATAGCTAGAGTTAAGGCTGAGTTCATCAGTGACACATGGAATGAAAAGGGTGTTACAAATACTGAACATTTTTGATGTACTGTATTATTAGTAATCGACTTCAGTCCCACATTGTGGATGTGTTGAGTGCCAGGTCTCTCTCCATTCAGAGATGTCAGTATCAAGCCTGTCTGTTGGTCACGACTCCACATCATCTTGCAAGTGCTGGCTCCATAGACCCATCTGTGAACACATACAGTCACTCTTCTATTAATAGTGATGTCTGACAAACGAACATATACTATGTTGAAGTTTGAACAGGTCAGACTAAACCTACCTAATTCTAGTTTCCCCATCGACGACCGTTGGTAAGCAGTCGGGGAGGCTAGAGGTAAGGTTTTTGCCAGAGCCCTATTGATGAGCATGGCTGTGTAGATCAGCTCCTGGCCCCTCCATTAAATATACTGGTCGGTCACAACCAGACAGAGAACACTGATTACATGATCAATGGTGGTTATGATTAGCACGATGAAACTAACCTGATCACTACATTCACCTTTCTATTTCACATAAGATATCATGATATGTGACGTGAAATAGAATGGTAAATGAAGCGGTCAGGCCGGTTCCACCAGGCTAGGTTATGAAGGTGAATTGGGACAACTTGAAACTGTTTTGACTTTTGACCAGGTCAAATGTCATCAACCTGATTTCAAGTGTCCTCCCTGTTCCATTTATAGGAAGGCTCAAAGCGAGGGCATGTCTCGTGATGCTGACGGTCCCCTTGCTGGTCTACTCTATGTTTCATAATCGGCTGTAAACTGGACATCTCTTGAACAACTGCAGCAGGCAATCTTCATAATCAATGTACTTCCTCATCTTATGAGTTGGTGCTGACTGGGGGTGCCTGTGACAGGTGATGCAATAGATAGCCAAGTGGTAAATTGCATTTTGTTATAAAGAAAGAACAAAGCTTTTTGATAATGTACTTCACAACCAAAATGACTCCACTACTTGTATCAGCTTGACTGGGTAATTAATTAAATTGCTAGTTTATCAAACTGGGTATTTTCTTTATACACTTTCACATAACACACATTACCGTTGTTGATGAAGCCATCTGTGTAATCAGGGTAGTGACTCGGGACAAGCTAATTTGATGCTTTACAGATGTAGACTGACTGTAGCCTCAGATTGGATTAGATTCAGGCCGGTGACGCTGTTATGGGTTGTTGCTCCTATTTCACTGTATTATTCAGCCTCAGACATGAGTTATCTACCACCATAGGTGCATCCAATTATTTAGTTTTGCCCTTGACAATACAGAATACACTTGTACGAGCTACGAACTAACTTGTAAATCCAACATGTATGAAAACATTAGCTAGCTACAGACTAGCTATCTAGCTAGCCTGCCTCGCTAGCATTATCAAATGATAACGTTACATAACCAGTAATATATAGACAATACACAAACTTGTATGAGCTACGACCTAACTGTTGTAATGAGGTAGCTAGATAGCCTGTCTTGCTTTATCAAAAATAGCTAGCCAAACACAACCAGCAATAGCGTTATCAAACACATCCAACCTGATTTCAGTAGCTTCTTCATTAATGAGATAAAGGCATGTTGTGTTCAATAAGGAATGGGGAAATTCCATTGTCTGAGAAAATTGATCATCTGTGGCTTGGGAAATGTGCTATAAAGATAAGCATGGAGAAAATACCCATTTACCTACTGTGACTTTGCCATTGGCCCTCTAAATCTGTGGAGCAAACAGGTGACTAAAAACTCAACGTGAACTTCATCACAGCGACAACACGGTTAGAACTAGATGCTTTGTGTCAGCTGTGGGACAAAAAAAGTACAACCAGATTATGAAAGCCCGCATTTATCTAATCCAAATAGGTACCATGTGCCTGGCCAGTTCGTCAGTGACTATCATATTTTATCATGCCTTTACTGGATATACATAGGGTCTTGATTCTTTCAAAATTTCAGATGAGGAAAGACTAGACCTTGATGCCTTCAGAAAGTATTCAGACAAAGCGGTGTAATGGGTTCGCACTCAATAATATATTGCATAAAGCTTACTTCATTATCCAATGCGTACACAGACGTTTTGGCTTTACAGCCACATTCAGTGTGTACAATTTTCTTTAATTCAAAGCAGCATTTGTAAAGAACAACAGATGAGCAGCAGATGGTTCTAATCAGGGTTGCCACTTATCTGCCATTCAGGTACCCGGCCCCTCTGGTCTACCTGTATTCAAATTAGTCACAAAAATATACAGAATTATAGGGTATGGGAGCGGGCATGAAAGGGCAACTCGCAAATCAATCGCCCAGGGGTGTCCACTCACCTAAATACGTCACGTCAATTCATGAGATAGCCGACCACAAAGGACATCAGACAAAGCCGTTCATAAATATGTGGGGCTAACTCATAAACGATATGCAAAATCTGATATGGAAAGTATTCTAGTATAAATGTGGCTCAAAGGAAGAATGCGAAATCTAGTTCTTCGTTTAAAATTGTGGAGATACAGAATTTAAGTTATATATCCACATCGCTTCTCTTTGGAGTAATTTGTTGTCATAGTCTGTGACACAGTCACCTCTAGGTGGTGGATGAACCTTTTAGATCCCGACACAACACAATTCATTAATAGAATGATTTTCTTTTCTTCTATAAAGTGTCTCGCAACTGGCAAGGTGATATCTTGATGTCTAATAGTGGATTTATGTTCTCCACAACGTCCTTTCAAGGCACGGGATATACATCTTATTACACTAATATATATATATTAATCTCCTTTATTAGTGCAATTTATATATTACTTTATCTCATAGGTCCTAGAAGTCTGAAGGCATGCAAAGTTGGAACATTTCCTTATGGTGCCATGAGGTACAACATCTACAGGGGAAGCATCCTTTTATGAATGCCTCTGTCACATTCTGACCTTAGTTCCTTTTTTATGTCTTTGTGAAGTTGCATGTATGCACTCTTTGTTTATAGCAGTCACGTTCGTTTTGTTATTTTGTTTAGTGTTCTTCGTGTTTAGTCGTCTTGTATTAAAAATATGTCTTCACATCACGCTGCGCTTTGGTCTCCTCACGACGACGATCGTGACAGAATAACCCACCAACCAAGGACCAAGCAGCGTGGTAAACAGGAGCATAGGATTATGGACTCATGGACATGGGAGGAGATACTAGACGGTAAGGGACCCTGGGCACAGGCTGGGGAATATCGCCGCCCCAAGGAAGAACTGGAGGCAGCGAAAGCTGAGCGGCGGCGATATGAGGAGGCACACGGGGAGTGTGGCAGAGTCAGGTTGGAGACCTGAGCCCACTCCTCGTTCTTATCGTAAGCAGCGCGTTACTGGTCAGGCACCGTGTTATGCGGTTAAGTCCGGTGCGCTATAGGCCAGCCCCCCGCAAGTGTCATGCGAGTGTGGGCATCCAGCCAGGGTATCCTGCGCCGGCTCTGCGTGCTGTGTCTCCGGGGCGCTGGGATGATGCAGTGCGTCCTATGCCTGTGCTCTGCTCGTGCCAGGCGAATGTGTGCATTGAGCCTAAGGGAGAGGTGTGAGTGGTATGCACCAGATCTCCAGTGCTCACCCACAGCCCGGTTCAACCTGTGCCTGCACTCTGGAGGGTCCGCGCTAAAGTGGTCATCCAGCCTGGAGAAGTGGTGCCAAGGCTGCGCACCAGAGCTCCAGTGCTCCCCCACAGCCCGGTCCTTCCGGTGCCTCCTCCAAGCACCAGGCCTACTGTAGGTCTCCCCAGCCTGGTGGGTCCTGTGGTAGCCCCACGCACCAGGCTTTCTCTCCGTCTCCTCCCTCCAGGTTCTCTCTCCATGCCAGAGCCGCCCGCCAGTCCGGCGCTGCCAGCCAGTCCGGAGGCGCCCGCCAGTCCAGAGGCGCCCCTGGGTCCAGTGGTGCCCTCTACTAGGGTCTCCAATCCGGGGTCGGTGGCGAGGGTCGACACTCCTAAGGTGCCACATAAGTGGGCCGAGACTATAGTGGAGTGGGGTCCACGTCCCGCTCCAGAGCCGCAACCGCGGTAAATGCCCACCCAGACCCTCCCCTATAGGTTCAGGTTTTGCGGCCGGGGTCCGCACCTTTGGGGGGTACTGTCACGTTCTGACCTTAGTTCCTTTTTTTATGTGTTTGTGAAGTTGCATGTATGCACTCTTTGTTTATAGCAGTCAAGTTTGTTTTGTTATTTTGTTTAGTGTTCTTCGTGTTTAGTCGTCTTGTATTAAAAATATGTCTTCACGTCACGCTGCGCTTTGGTGTCCTCACTACGACGATCGTGACAGCCTCTTCTCTCTCCACATCTGATTTAACTAATATGTTTGATAGATTTGTTGATTGTTTAAAAACCATTTGGCACTAGGCTAGGCCATGCTAGTCAGCGTTTTGGATGACAGTTATCCCGGATCCGGGATGGGTGATCCAGAGGGTTGAGGTGAATAAAGGAGGATTCTGGAAAAACAGAATTTAAAGAGGAGTCTGATAATGTGCTAATGTTTGGCAATAGACTTGATGCCATTACGGCTATCATTGAAAGTAAATATATAGTTTACAGAAAACACTTTCTTCTGCTTATTAAGTAATTGGCTTCTGTTCAAGCTTTTAACTTGTTTTTTAGCTTTATCAAGCCAGGTATCGGGGTATCCCCTCAAGCGAAAATGCTCAAGGAGAGAATACGATTGTCTATCATATTCTTCCTCTGTGTCACAGATGCAATGCAGTCTTTGAAGTTGGCTTACTGGTAAACCTTTTTTTTAGGGGGAGAGGGTAATAACTATCACTATTGATTTGTGAACCTTTAACATACTATTAAGGAACGGAACTTCATAAAATATTCACACCCCTTGACTTTTTCCACATTGTTGTGTTACAATTTTAAATTGATTAAATAGATGTTTTTTTTGTCACTGGCCTACACACAATACCCCATAATGTCAAAGTGGAATTATGTTTTTAATTTTTACAAATGAATAAAAAAATAAAACCTGAATTGTCTTGAGTCAATAATTATTCAACCCCTTTGTTATGGCCAGTCTAAATGAGTTCAGGAGTACAAATTCTCTTAACTTGATGTCCTGAATACAAAGTTATGTTTGGGTCAAATCCAACACGTCACTGAGTACCACATGTCCTATTTTCAAACATGGTGGTGGCTGCATCATGTTATGGGTATGCTAGTCATCGGCAAGGACCAGAGTTTTATTCGGGGGGGAGTAAAAGAAACAGAATAGAGCTAAGCACAGGCAAAACCCTAGAGGAAAACCTGGTTCAATCTGCATTCCAACAGACCCTGGGAGAAAAATTCAATTTTCTACATCTGCATTGCTTGCTGTTTGGGGTTTTAGGCTGGGTTTCTGTATAGCCCTTTGACGTCGGCTGTTGTAAAAAAAAAAAAAAAAAAAGGGGGCTTTTGACAATAACATTAAACACAAGGCCAAATATACACTTGTGTTACTTAGCCTACAGTAGGTACAGTTTTAATTTAAATTGTCTTGAAAAATAATGGCAAGACTTGACAATGGCTGTCTAGCAATGATCAACAACCAACTTGACAGAGCTTGAAGAATTTTTTTTAAGAATTTGAAAATATTGTACAATCCTAGTCTACAAAGCTCTTAGACTTATTCAGACTCAGTTGTAATTGCTGCCAAAGGTGATTTTAACACATATTGACTCAGGAGTGTGAATACTTATGTAAATGAGATCTTACTGTATTTAATTTTCAATACATTTATACAAATTTCTAAAAACGTGTTCACTTTGTCATTATGGAGTATTGTGTGTAGATGGGTGAGAACAAATATTTAACCCATTTTGGATTCAGGCTGTAGCACAACAAAATGTAGAATAAGTCAAGGGGTATGAATACTTTCTGAAGGCACTTTAAATTCAGATTTGCCTGAAGGTGGTGTGATGCATTCTGGGTAATGCCGGCACATGAAAAGGCCTGCATGCATTGTTCCCTTCATAGATCATACCAGAGTCTTTTTGGCCTCATTGGCCTGTTTGTTCAAATAGCCTCCTAATGAAATATATTTAATCCATCAGAATGTCATTCCATTTCTCCTTGCCATCATACAGCTCCTGATTCCCTGAACAAACAGCAAGCAGCTCTAACTGGAATTGTCCCACACAGAGGAAAAATCCTGCTGGCTTTTCTGGGAAAACACTGTCTGATATTCTAATTAGCTGCAGGCCCAGATAACACATGTCTCAAATAAGCAATAGCAGTTTTTTTTTTAAGAAGCCATTGTAGGAGGGGGGGGGACAACACAGACCTTCCCATGAATTCAACTAAGCCTGTGACACTCATTAAATCACCCCTGTAGAAGACAATAACCAAACAAGTAATGATTCAGATGAAAATGATTAGAGCTAGTAAATTACTTGGATGAATTGCTATCATGGTATTGTTTTCTTTGGACACAGATTCCAGGGTTATACAAGGAGTCCGAGCCTGGCTGCAGTGCTGGAGATGAGGAGGACGGGGAGCCCAAGATCTCTGATGAGGCTCGGCTCCTCAAGCAAAGGGTCCTGCTGCAGATCCCCCAACAGCAGAGGATGATACTGGGCCAGTCCTACACCTCTATCGTCACCCAGCGCATCCCACGGAGAGGAGAGATCGCTATGAGGTCCCGAAACTCCTCGTATACACACAATGTGCATTCCCGCCGCTACAGCCCCACCGCTAAATACGTTGTCACTGTGGAGCCCATTCAGAAGGATACAACTGAAATGGATGACTAACAGTGTCAACTAGAAGCAGTTTAATATAAGCTTGCAACAATGCTGTGATTCAACCAATGCAACAGTATTTGTAGAGCTTTATGCAGTAACAGCAAGTGCAATCATGTATGTTAAAGGTCTACAAATGTAATACTTGTGTGTTTCTTTGTGATATGGCCAAAGCTTTGCTTGAAAGAAGGCCTCCTATTCTGTTGACAAATACATAGCTAATAGACAAAGCCATGTCTAAAACAATGATTTATATATGCAGTAGATGACTATTAGGAGGGGGCGTGTTGAAGCCACCGCACCTCCATCTTGGCAAAGATATTCTGGAAGTTATATAAATGCATTTGTTAATGTCAACATAAATTTCTGCCACATTTAGTCTATTTCAGACAGATTAAAGCATACTTTAAAATTATGTCAGCTAAACATTCAAATGGCAAAACATTTTCCATAAAGTATCATTTTGAGATTACGAATTTTATTGTCCCCACTACAACAGAAAATACTTAAATACATGTAATTCTGTCCTTTAAACATTTCATTTAAGTAATGTAGAATTCCATTAATTCCTATGGAGGACTGACGGCTTCAAAGCCTCACAATGGCAAATACATAGCATCAACAATCCAGGGTTTAAATAAATCATTGGCCTGAAACAATGTGACTCTGCTCAATAGCTTTGCCAATAACATAGCTGAATCATTAAGAACAGACAGATCAATGAAGTGACGCCTTGACCCTGTCCAGAGTGAGCTCTGTGTCTCTCTGTCATTAGAGGAATTCATAAATTGGATTTGAGAAGAAACTCTGGGTTCCATCTTTCCTTCTTACTGTCTGCCATGGGAAAATGTTGAACAGAAGACTGTCTTGAAGAAATAACCCACATTTTATCACGATGAGGGACATGCATGACATTAAACCATTAAAATATTCTTAAATGACACTTTCATGACTGTTTCTTAATAGCATGTGTCTGTTTGCACATCCTCACTTTGCATTAAGTCCTTACTTAAAAAAAATATATATACAGTGTTTTCAGAAAGTATTCAGACCCATGCTTTTTTCCACATTGCCTTTCATTACAGCCTTCTAAAATGTATTATATACTTTCCCCCCTTCAATCTACACAACATTTTTGATAATGTCAAAGAGAAAAACAGTTTTTTTTTTAAACTGAAATATGTTATTTACATAGGTATTCAGGCCCTTTGCTGTGATACTCGAAATTGAGCTCAAAAGCATCCTGTTTCCATTGATCATCCTTGAGATGTTTCTACAACTTGATTGGAGTCCACATGTGGTAAATTCAATTGATTGAACATGACTTGGAAAGGCACACACCTGTCTATACAGTGGGGAGAACAAGTATTTGATACACTGCCGATTTTGCAGGTTTTCCTACTTACAAAGCATGTAGAGGTCTGTCATTTTTATCATAGGTACACTTCAACTGTGAGAGACGGAATCTAAAACAAAAATCCAGAAAATCACATTGTATGATTTTTAAGTAATTAATTTGCATTGCATCTGGAAGGTTCTCCCATCTCTGCAGCACTCGTCAGTAAAAGGCAAAAGACAGAAGCCACTCGTCAGTAAAAGGCACATGACAGCCCGCTTGGAGTTTGCCAAAAGGCACCTAAAGGACTCACAGATCATGAGAAACAAGAATCTCTGGTTTGATGAAACCAAAATTGAACTCTTTGGCCTGAATGCCAATGTCACATCTGGAGGAAACCTGGCACCATTCCTAGAGTTAAGCATGGTGGTATCAGCATAATCCTGTGCTATGTCTTTCAGTGCCAGGGACTGGGAGACTAGTCAGTATTGAGGGAGAGATGAATGGAGCAAAGTAAAGAGAGATCCTTGATGAAAACCTGCTCCAGAGCGCTCAGGGCCTCAGACTGGGGAGAATGACTGTTTAAAACAGTCATCAATGCAAAGGGTGGCTACTTTGAAGAATATAAAATAGTAAAAATAAAGAAAAACCCATAAATGAGAAGGTGTGTCCAAACTTTTTACTGGTACTGTTTATATAGGGTTTCACTGGCTGTTGAAGAGGTGGGACGCTAACGTCTCACGTACCCAAGAGAGGTTAATTAATTTTTATAGGTGCAGCCCAGGACATTCGGAACATGCAGAGCACGGCATACCAGGCTCTGTCTCTCTGTGAATTCTCTGGACTGGCTTTTCCAGTGGGACTCTGAACATCGTGTTGGACGAGGGACAGAACTGTGTCAAAGTGTGTGCTTGTAATGGTAGAGAAAACATTAGCAATAGAGAATTCCTTGTCTAAAGCTCAGCTTATATACAGTATTTCTGTATTTTAATTTGGCGCCTAGCAGTTTCACTGGCTATATATGGGGTGGAGTCATTAAAACTTATGTTTCAACCACTCCACAAATGTCTTGTTAACAAACTATAGTTTTGTCAAGTCGGTTAGGACATCTACTTTGTGCATAACAAGTCATTTTTTCAACAATTGTTTACAGAAAGATTATTTCACTGTATCACAATTCCAGTGGGTCAGAAGTTTACATACACTAAGTTGACTGTGTCTTTAAACAGCTTGGAAAAATCCAGAAAGAAATGTCATGGCTTTTGAAGCTTCTGATAGGCTAATTGACATCCTTTGAGTCAATTGGAGGTGTATCTGTGAATGTGTTTCAAGGCCTACCTTCAAAATCAGTGCCACTTTGGCTGACATCATGGGAAAATCTAAATAAATCAGCCAAGACCTCAGACCTAATTGTAGACCTCCACAAGTCTGGTTCATCCTTGGGAGCAATTTCCAAACGCCTGAAGGTACCACGTTCATCTGTACAAACAATAGTACGCAAGTATCAACACCATGGGACCACGCGGCCATCATACTACTCAGGAAGGAGACGTGTTCTGTCTCCTAGAGATGAACGTACTTTGGTGCGAAAAGTGCAAATCAATCCCAGAACAACAGCAAAGGACCTTGTGAAGATGCTGGAGGAAACAGGTACAAAAGTATCTTATCCACAATAAAACGAGTCCTATATCGACATAACCTGAAAGGCCGCTCAGCAGGGAAGAAGCCACTGCCCCAAAGCCGCAATAAAATAGCCAGACTAGGGTTTGCAACTGCACTTGGGGACAAA
Organism: Salvelinus fontinalis; assembly: GCF_029448725.1. NCBI lineage: Eukaryota > Metazoa > Chordata > Actinopteri > Salmoniformes > Salmonidae > Salvelinus > Salvelinus fontinalis. The sequence continues at coordinate 26,104,397 of NC_074676.1, forward strand.
GATTGTACTTTTTGGAAAATGTCCTCTGATCTGATGAAACAAAAATATAACTTTTTGGCAACAATGACCATCATTATGTTAGGAGGAAAAAGGGGGAGGTTTGCACACCATCCCAACCGTGAAGTACGGGGGTGGCAGCATCATGTTGTGGGGGTGCTTTGTTGCAGGAGGGACTGGTGCACTTCACAAAATAGATGGCATCATGAGGAGGACATTTATGTGGATATATTGAGGCCACATCTCAAGACATCAGTCAGGAAGTTAAAGTTTGGTGGAAAATTGGTCTTCCAAATTGACAATGACCCCAAGCAGACTTCCAAAGTTGTGGCAAAATGGCTTAAGGACAACAAAGTCAAGGTATTGGAGTGGCCATCGCAATGCCCTGACCTCAATCCCATAGAACATTTGTGGGCAGAACTGAAAAAGCGTGTGCGAGCAGGGAGGCCTACAAACCTGACTCAGTTACACCAGCTCTGTCAGAAGGGATGGGCCAAAATTCACCCAACTTATTGTGGGAAGCTTGTGGAAGCCTACCCAAAACGTTTGACCCAAGTTAAAGAATTTAAAGGGAATGCTACCAAATACTAATTGAGTGTATGTAAACTTCGAACCCAAGGGAATGTGATAAAAGAAATTAAAGCTGAAACAAATCATTATCTTTACTATTATTTTGACATTTCACATTCTTAAGATAGTGGTGATTCAACGGGCCTACTAGTTTGGTACCCTCTGAGCCGGTTTGGGGCATGATTGAATGTAGAGGTCTGTCATTTTACCACGTTATAATGAGCGACCGACTGAAAGAGAACGTACAGTTATGAATATAACTACTGTTCCCTGAAGAATGAAAACAAGTGTTTAGTGAGTCTGCGAGATCAAAATGTATTTCTGTCTAAAAAAAGGCCTTACTTTCCTTGAATTGCTGAGATGATTCAACGGAACAGCTACATTTGTTCCATCTGTCATGGTCTGCTCATTATTCTGTCTGGGTATGGCTGATATTTTCTAATTAACCTCAACCGTCCTTGGGACGCCTGGAACAATAGATCCAGATGACACAGAACCCTCACAGGTCCCCGTCCTAAAGGTGGATGATCTCCGGGAACTAGGGTTTTTTGGGCCAACAGGGAGCCACAAAAATCAACAACAGACCCTCCTACCAGACCCTCTCCATGATGGTCTAAATCAGGTCCACCAGAGGAATGCATAGAGTAGGGTCCGTTCCCAATGGAGCGCCCACACCCTTTATTGAGAAGAACAGACGACAACACGCGTTTTCTCTTGATGAATAAGATCTATGTCGACCATGCTGAACCGGTGGCATATCTGGGCCAGCACCAAGAGGTGCAGTCACCACTCAGTAGAGACAGAACCCCCCCTGGAAAGTCGATCCGCACCCACGTTGAGAGATCTGCATAGATGCGTTGCCTTGAGCGACAGGAAATGTGCACCGCTCCATTTCAACAGATAATGGGCCAGGTCTAGGAGAGAGAGAAACCGCGTCCCTCCCTGCCTGTTGATGTACGCCACCACCGTCCTGTTGTCAGACCTTACCAACACATGCTGGCCATTCAACATAGGAAGGAAATGCCTCAGAGCTAGCAAAACAGTCAGTAGCTCTAGGTAATTGATATGCAGCACCCTTTGCGCTATTGACCAAATCCCTCTTTCTGAGTAGCCCACACACAGCGCTCCCCATTCCAGTAAAGATGTGTTTGTCGTAATCACCCTGCAGGACACTTCCCGGCCCATGAGAACCCTTTGCAAAAGCAGTCACGGGTCTCTCCAAGGAGCCAACACCCTTAGCAACGAAGGGGATACCTTGAGCAACCGATGACAGAAGCGAGATTCATCCAGACGAGTAGCAATCACCCAGCACTGAAACAGATGCATCAACTTATTTTATTATATTTTACATTTAGCAGACGCTCTCATCCAGAGCGACTTACAAGTACATACATTCATACCTTTTTGTACTGGCCCCCCGTGGGAAACGAACCCACAACCCTGGCGTTGCAAGCGCCATGCTCTACCAACTGAGCTACACGGGACTGAAGTCCCAGATCAACTGAAGTCCCAGAGGCACCACAGGTATCATAGAGGCCATCGGACTCAAAAACCACAGGCAAAAATGAGTGCCCCAGCAGAAACAGTGCCGGACAGCAACCCCCCTCTGTTGGGACAAAAATGCATGATTCAGAACCGAGTCCAGAACGAGACACAGAATCTGAATGTGCTGAGCCAGAGTCAAACAACTCTGATCCCCTGGCACTGCAACGGTGCCAAAGCCGCCTCCACCACCAGAGAAAAGATGGGGTCGATGGGTAGAATGTATACAGTAGCACATGAAAATATGCACCCTTCAGATCTATGGACGTGAATCAATTGATGGTACGCACTGACTACAATCGTGTGAGCATTTGGAACTTGCAATCGTGACGTACTTGTTTATGACACGCAAGTCCAGGATGGGACGCAATGTTCCATCGCTCTTTGGAACTACGAAGTACTGGCTATACCAACGGCGCTGTACTTCTGACACAGGGAACCACCCAAATAGCCTGCTTTTGAAGTAGAGAAGAAATATCTTGTCAGGACAGGCGCTAGGACCTCGGGGACCATTGACATAATGACGCCACGAAAAGGAGGAGGACGCATAGTGAACTGCATACCGTTCCCCTAGTCACCATCCTCATCACCCATGGTGAAACTGTGCATTCCCACTGGATAGAACACCAGGTTCCTCAGCATCCAGTAACCTGCCCTCATTAACCGCGCTACTTGGGAGAACTATTGCCAGAATAAATGCTTGGGGAAGAGGGCCTCTTGTTGTAGAAACTGGCTCATCCAGATATCTGCTTGTCCCTCTCAGGAATCTCAAGAACCGGTGATATTATTAACCCCCTTCTTAGCTTCAGGAGCGAAGCAACTTGCCACTCATTGGAGAAATCTTTAAACAGGGGTAAGTGATGCTTCACCGCTGCAGGGACAGGAGATAAATACCTTTCCCCAAACTCCGCTGTGGGGGAGAACATGCCATCAAAGGCGCATTTACCACCAATGGTTCATTCTCCCCCGCTGAATCCAAACTCGGGGTTTCAGGCTAACCCAGACTGATGTCATTTGATTCACACTCTAAAAGCCTTCCAGAGCCAATTAGGGATAGTATATCATCCCCGGAATCTAGACTCTGAACTCTGCCAGAGAAACTGTAATGAGCCTCAGTCAGCTGGGATGACACGACTATCAACTCCGACCACCAATCTTCCTCACAAAGTCAGCCCTACTCCCAATGGAAGTTGAACCAAGCCGGAGACATTGGTCACACGAACTGGTCTGAGCCAAGGCAACTTGAGCGGGTTTCCACAGGCAACAGGACAGCACTCGTGAGTATCTTTAATCTTAGTTGTGAAACAACATGCCATAGGGCATGGTCGGAGATTCAAACTTGTCTGGTTAGCCGTTTTGAACTTGTTCTTACCACTGGCAATCCTTCTCAAGCAAGAAAGCACTGACTATACAAGCAGAGCAGAAAGTAGTAATCTTGTAGCAAACACAAAAAACGATACCAAGACACAGAACTTGCAACATCTAGGGGGATGAGTACTTTCTCCTCAGTAACAGACACCTAAGTCTAGCCGAACCTCGTAGCCTTCGTGTGCTTGAAAAGTTTGTAAATTGTGTGACGTACTTCATGTAGGCGAGATGAAAAGCGAAGAATTTAGGAAATGGATGCAACCCCCGGTATTATAGAAAGGAAGGTGGGGCCTCCGAAGGCGGGCTCGGCATCCATTGACCCGTAGTTGTGATTTCAGTTCATTTCAGGTGAATAGGATTGGTTGTTGACTACCCATAATTTGTTATACCAATTGACCGACTGAAAGGGAACCGGAAATTAGTTACTATTTTTTTTTTACCTCTACTTTGTTCAGCCATTCCTATGGGAGAAATTAGTGGGAAAATAATGGGGTTTTGGGATAAATGCCAAAAATAAAGTCTGAGGTTAGCAGAGGCTTACAGTATATCTTATATAATCTTATATGTTTTGTTCTATGAGATAATATAGTCAGATAACATGACCTTTATGAAATATGAAGCCCTTATGTACTTTACGTACTTTATGTGCTTGTTTTGATTACATAAAGGATAAAAGAATCACAAAAAGTGACATTAGCTGATGAATGTATAAGATCTCCTAAGCCTGTGTTTACCACAGACCTTATTTTTCAAAAACCCTACTGTTATGGGATTTTTATGAATAATGACTAAAGTATGTATACATTTAGCTTAAATCTATAACTAAACAGAATACTACTATGTTACTGTATGGATGTATGAACATTATTCTAATCATAGTGCTGAATATAATGTGTGTAATTTTAATCAAGAATTAGAACAAGGACTGTCTGTTCCTTGTTGGAAACTAATGGAGTTATCGTCATTTTTATTATATAACCTGATGTAAATTGTACTATGATCAGTACTCTCGAGAATAAACGCTATTGATTGATTGATTTTGAGACTGGTTTCTGTCCATGTTATGCAAATAAGTATCTTACAAATTCTTATGAATGGGCAGAGTTTTTTAATAGAATTGGTTGATGAACATATAGGAATGAAAATTCCTTTAACACCTACATAACAAAAACTCCATTAATTACCCTTTTGGCTTCGGTTAGGCATATTGCTCTCTATGAAGATTGTGTCTAAAATTGCTACTGTACTGGTTGCTGTTGTTACAAGAAGAGTAATTCACATACCATGCTGCACAATATTGATTCCAGTATTCCTGTCATACATAAATTAAATAATATGAAGGTAAAATGTTTTTATTCAGCTCATAACAATAAAAAATGAATTGTTATGAGTATCTAATTTCAGTATAGTAATATACATTATACTGAAATACATGTATACATATACTTATCTTAAGTGTTTTGTACTGAATGATGACTGAGCTTCATTACAATTGATTTCATTTCTATCTTGGTCACAAACAATATGGACATGAAATGTGCTCACGTTGGTTTAAGAAAAGGTGATGTTTGTGTATGAAGCTGTTAAGTGCTTGCCCTGTAGAAATTGATTGAGGGTTGAGGATAATAGTAATTTGATTTTTTTAAATAACAGCGGAGAGGAAAAACATAAGCTTTAAAGTACATTTTCAGCAATTCTACAAGTTTTGCCATGAGACAGAGAGAAGATTTTACAATTCATGCAATTCCTCTCATTTTGCTATATGGCGGAGAGAAAAATAAGCAGTTTTACAGCTAATTTCCTGAAATTCTACACATATTTGCAAAGGAGAGAAATATTTGATATCTGAGTGAAAATGACTAACTAAATCAATGGGGGCCCCTGGTTGGTAATTCAACCATGATTACTACAAGTTTAGATAGCTGGCTGACTTACTTACCAATAAAACAAATGTTTGCTGACATGGGGTAATTGAGTGACTGTCAGTGACTGACATTACAAGAGAAAAACTGCTGATGTCACATTTAGAAGTTGCTACTATTATAACTCTCAACAGTAAGTTAAAACCCCAACTGAATTCCCCCCCCAAAAAAACATGAATATATTTGTTTTTGTTTTTGGAAATTGATCCGCTGTTGCCCATCCCTGGTATACAATGCTTTCCTCCCTGTGACATAGTCTCACAGCGAATCTGTCTGTCACCTGGAAAAATCTGCAGACATGCTTTTCACTATGCCCTTGATTCCAGCTGGCATCTTGATGGCAGACATGGACTCACGTATCCTGTCTATTAGTCCGTGAAACATCATCAGGACACTGTGGTAGTTCTCAGCAGCTGAAACCTCATAGAAGTCACAGTCTGTTGTGAGGGCTAGCGGTCTACCCTTCTCACTGAGGACTGTCCGTCTGTGATTCAAGTCCCTCTTGTTGCCCACAATCACTATGGGAACCTTGTCCATGCCCAGGTAGTCCTTGGTGGCCCTGTCACAGATGTTTACCAGAACAAAAACTGTCCGCCCACTGGACTCCCTTCTCATATAGAGAGGTCTCCATGGACAAATCCTGGAAAAGGGGAAAAGATATATACAGTTGATATAGGCTTGCTTGGATCAAAGAGTGATAGATTTTGTATTGGGAAATTACCAATCTTAGGATAAGTTAGTCAGTACATGTAAGCCCTATTTCTCTGGGCCGATTGTGTCCAGTCACTGTGGCCCTGCATGGTGCAAGTAAAATGGGACTCATTCATGCCAACGACAACCAGGCGCTTCTCTGCAGTAATACTCACTCCACTACGGGAAAATGGCAGCATCATACACTGTATCTGTGTGTACCATAAAGGCACTAATAAAGTAGCCTATGCGTGTGTGTGGGTGTGCTCGACGGCACGTGCGTACATATTGAAAGTGCATGAGTGTGTGTGTGTGTAATCTCTTCAGATCTCTGTGCAGTGCCGCCAGGCAGAGGCCTGACCCTGCCGTGTGTTCTGCTGCCTGTGTAAGAGCCCTCATTATCACCCTGTGCATAGAGAGATGGCTTACAGAGCTGTCCCAATACAGCAGTGTAGCGCTCACTGACAGACAGCTCCAGACCAGAGGCATCCGTCTCCTGTCACCTGACTAAGAGAGAGTTTAGATTATTTCACAAGCAACAGAATAACTGAAACCTAAAGGCTAACAAGTGCTGTTTATCTTGATTGATGCTAGACAAAAGGGACTTGCAAGTATAAAGGAGGTAATGGTGCTTTCTTAGCGAGTACCGCTTCCTCCTGACTTGGCTCACACCGAGTCTTAAAACCAGGACCTCTGCTTTTAATAGCAGACGTGACTGTCCTCCCGAAGCGTTTTACCAGTCGCAGCAGGTGAGTAGTAAGTTTCACACATCCCCATGTGCTACACCAGCATAGCAGTGCTTCAATGTTCATTTTAGTTCATCATCATGTTTTGAGTTGAGTAGCCGAAGAGAAATCATGCAGTGTTATTGAAGTAAATTGACTAGCAGTGAAAGTACTCTGAATTTTCACCAATTAGAGGCAGTAGGGGTGGGAGCAGGATTATGGTTACCAGCTCCCTCAGTGTCAGAATGACTTCCTGGCCAGCATAGGAAGACCATAGTAAGTGTGCAGCCAGTGCACTTGAGAAGAACAGGTCTGCAGGGGGCCTTAGTAATCTGCTGGGAAGTTCAGAAATGGCAACGGGATATTGGATAGCTGGGATCTTTTAACAATTACTGCATTTCTTCAGGTTTTTTTCTTCAGCAAAAGGTCAATTTAGCCTCAACAGTTTTACAGTTCACACATTCCAGAACCCCTGCTGACCATGGTGGATAGAGAGACATTTATTATGTTCAACATAGGAGGGCCAAGCACAGGAAGCAGCTCTTTCAGTAGTTTAGTTGGAATAGGGTCCAGTATGCAGCTTGAAGGTTTAAAGGCCATGATTATTTTCATCATTGTGTCAAGAGATATAGTACTAAAACACTTGAGTGTCTCCCTTGATCCTAGGTCCTGGCAGAGTTGTGCAGACTCAGGACAACTGAGCTTTGGAGGAATACGCAGATTTAAATAGGAGTCCGTAATTTGCTTTCTAATGATCATGATTGTAACGATCCTGACCTGTTTTATGTTGTTTTTGTATGTTTAGGTCAGGCCATGTGTTTTGGGTGGGCAGTCTATGTTATCTGTTTCTATGTTGGTTTTGGGTTGCCTGGTATGGCTCTTAATTAGAGGCAGGTGGTTTGCGTTTTCCTCTAATTAAGAGTCATATTTAGGTAGGGCGTTCTCACTGTTTGTTTGTGGGTGATTGTCTCCTGTGTCGTTGAATGTATTTACCATACGGGACTGTTTGGCTGTTCGTTTATTTTGATGTCGTCTGTTTCCTGTCCGTGAGTTTACGAAGTTTAGTTATGTAAGTTTATGTTCAGGTTTCGTCAACGTCGTTTTCTTGTTTTGTATTTTTGAAAGTGTTTTGTTTTTTCGTGTTGCCATCATAGTTTTTTCCAAATAAAGAGATGGCCTATTTTCCTACTGCTGCATTTTGGTCTGATGATCCTTCTCTCCTCTCCTCGTCCGAGGATGAGGAGAGAGACAGCCCTTACAATGATCTTTTCCTCAAAGAAGTTCATGAATTTATTACTGCTGAAGTGAAAGCCATCCTCTCTTGGGGAATGCTGCTTTTTAGTTAGCTTGCGACAGTATCAAAAATACATTTTGGATTGTTCTTATTTTCCTCAATTTAGTTGGAAAAATAGGATGATCGAGCAACAGTGAGGGCTCTTCGATACTGCACGGTACTGTCTTTCCAAGCTAGTCGGAAGACTTACAGTTTGGTGTGGCGCCATTTCCGTTCTAATTTTCTGGAAGCTTGCTTCAGAGCTCGGGTATTTTCTGTATACCAGGGAGTTAGTTTCTTATGACAAATGTTTTTAGATTTTAGGGGTGCGACTGCATCTAGGGTATTGCGCAAGGTTAAATTGAGTTCCTCGGTTAGGTGGTTAACAGATTTTTGTCATCTGACGTCCTTGAGTAGGCAGAGGGAGTCTGGAAGGGCATCAAGGAATCTTTGGGTTGTCTGAGAATATATAGCACGACTTTTGATTATCCTTGGTTGGGGTCTAAGCAGATTATTTGTTGCGATTGCAAATGTAATTGAAAAGTAATTAAATGTAATTAAATGGTGGTCCGATAGTCCAGGATTATGAGGAAAAAGATCCACAACATTTATTCCATGGGACAAAACTAGGTCCAGAGTATGACTGTGGCAGTGAGTAGGTCCGGAGACATGTTGGACAAAACCCACTGAGTTGATGATGGCTCCGAAAGACTTTTGGAGTGGGTCTGTGGACTTTTCCATGTAAATATTAAAGTCACCAAAAATTTGAATATTATCTGCTATGACTACAAGGTCCGATAGGAATTCAGGGAACTCAGTGAGGAACGCTGTATATGGCCCAGGAGGCCTGTAAACAGTAGCTATAAAAAGTGATTGAGTAGGCTGCATAGATTTCATGACTAGAAGCACAAAAGACGAAAATGTCGTTTTTTTTGTAAATTGAAATTTGCTATCGTAAATGTTAGCAACACCTCCATCTTTGTGGGATGCGCGGGGGATATGGTCACTAGTGTAACCAGGAGGTGAGGCCTCATTTAACACAGAAAATTCATCAGGCTTAAGCCATGTTTCAGTCAGGCCAATCACATCAAGATTATGATCAGTGATTAGTTAATTGACTATAACTGCCTTGGAAGTGAGGGATCTAACATTAAGTAGCCCTATTTTGAGATGTGAGGTATCACAATCTCTTTCAATAATGGCAGGAATGGAGGAAGTCTTTATTCCAGTGAGATTGCTAAGGCGAACACCACCATGTTTAGTTTTGCCCAACCTAGGTCGAGGCACAGACACGGTCTCAATGGGGATAGCTGAGCTGACTACACTGCCTGTGCTAGTGGCAGACTCCACTAAGCTGGCAGGCTGGCTAACAGCCTGCTGCCTGGCCTGCACCCTATTTCATTGTGGAGCTAGGGGAGTTAGAGCCCTGTCTATGTTCATAGATAAGATGAGAGAACCCCTCCACCTAGGATGGAGTCCGTCACTCCTCAACATGCCAGGGTTGGTCCTGTTTGTGGGTGAGTCCCAGAAAGAGGGACAATTATCTACAAATTCTATCTTTTGGGAGGGGCAGAAAACAGTTTTCAACCAGCGATTGAGTTGTGAGACTGCTGTAGAGCTCATCACTCCCTCTCCCCAACTGGGAGTGGGCCAGAGACAATTACTCGATGCCAACACATATTTCTAGCTGATTTACACGCTGAAGCTATGTTGCCCTTGGTGACCTCTGACTGTTTCATCCTAACATCGTTGGTGCCGACGTGGATAACAATATCCCTATACCCTCTACACTCGCCAGTTTAAGCTTTAGCCAGTACCATCTTCAGATTAGCCTTAACGTCGGTAGACCTGCCCCCTGGTAAACAGTGTATGATCGCTGGATGATTCGTTTTAAGTCTAATACTGCAGGTAATGGAGTTGCCAATGACTAGAGTTATCAATTTGTTAGAGCTAATGGTGGGAGGCTTCGGCGTCTCAGACACCGTAACGGGAGGAGTAGAGACCAGAGAAGGCTCGGCCTCTGACTCCGACTCGCTGCTTAATGGGGAGAACCGGTTGAAAGTTTCTGTCAGCTGAATGAGCGACACCGGTTGAGCATTCCTACAGCATTTCCCTCCAGAAGCCATGAGAAAGTTGTCAGGCTGCGGGGACCGTGCGAGGGGATTTATACTACTATCTGTACTTTCTGGTGGCACAGACGCTGTTTCATCCTTTCCTACACTGAAATTACCCTTGCCTAACGATTGCGTCTGAAGCTGGGCTTGCAGCACAGCTATCCTCGCCGTAAGGCGATCGTTCTCCTGTATATTATGAGTACAGCGACTGCAATTAGAAGGCATCATGTTAATGTTACTACTTAGCTTCGGCTGGTGGAGGTCCAGGCGAACCACGTCCAGATAAAGCGTCCGGATTTAAAAAGTTGAATGAAAAAAAAAACATTTGAGTGAGGGAAAAACTACAAATATGAATGGTAAAAAAACATAAATTTGTCAGGTCGCAAAGTAAGGTTAGCAACAAAACACACAGGAGCACGTAAACAAGTCTGCAAGTTGTGACCGGAAATGACTGCATGTGAGTCAATCCATTACAGTGTCATTCCATTTCTCCTTGCCATCACACAGCTCATGATTCCCTGAACAAACAGCAAGCAGGTCTAGCTGGAATAGTCCCACACAGAGGACAAATCCTGCTAGCTTTTCTGGGAAAAAAATTCTGATATTCTAATTAGCTGTAGGCCCAGATGACATATGGGTTGTTCCACCTCAAAAAGCAAAAGAAAGAGGATTTCGACATCCACCATCTCAGATTGTTCTGAAGTAATTTCTGTAGTTACCCACTGGGACCACACTGGTTGAATCAATGTTGTTTCCACGTCATTTCAATGAAATTACATTGAATAAATGTGGAATAGACATTGAATTGACATCTGTGCCCAGTGGGTAGTAACAGATACAATTAGCATTCCTGAAATATTATTTTGTTGTAATCTAATTTGCTCTATGAGAAATTAAGCTAATTGATTGCACCTAAATTGGCCATTTTAATTTATAGTACTCAGATAATATTCAATAAAATATAGTATCCAACAACTGATTTGGACCATACTTCTTCCTACTGTTGGATTCCCTAGGCAGTGCAACATCATTCATAACTCAAATGGATTTCTTAAGGGACTCTGTTGAATACAGACAAGCTCAGATTTCTGACTTCCTGTTTTGATTTCAACTCAGGATTTTGCCTGCCAATATGAGTTCTGTTAATCTCACAGACATAATTCAAACAGTTTTAGAAACTTTAGAGTGTTTTCTATCCAATACTAATAATAATATGCAAATATTAGCAACTATGACTGAGGGGCAGGCCGTTTGATATGGGCACCTTTCATCCAAGCTACTCAATACTGCCCCTTCAGCCATAAGAAGTTAATACCTGTGATTACTGTAAATATAGGGTGAGTCCCAGAAGGTAAGCCCGCAGAGGCTGGAACCTGCGAAGGGTAAGTCCTAGGGGTTAAATTCCGACGGGGTTGGTTACCTGCATAACCTATAACGGTGTGAGAGCCTAGATGTTGTAGCCATAAAAGTGTGTGTGTGAATGGTTGTGAAATAGTTGTGTGCCCTGTTGGGGTGGTGAACCATGGCAGATTATGTGGAAATCGGAAGACAAGTGTGAATAATTTTGGTGATGTGTGTTATCAATAATAGGGATATTGGAGGAGATACGGAACAAAGCCATTAAGTAATCCGTATTCTCCAGTAATACATTTGCAGGCGCAATGGTATCGGTTCTAATACAAAGTATTAAGTGCCGTGACCAATTCATTATTATCTGGGGGAGTGTGTAGTGCTATCTTAGAAAATAGTTAATAGAAGGTGGGTTATATAGACGAGAGTGAAGAAATCTAAAATACCCTGAACACTGTCGGGAGAGTTTAGGGAATAATATCTATTGATATGGTGACAAACGGACCTGTTTCTCCCTGTAAAATAGAGCTAGCAGATTTGAATAAAGCCATAGAGGCGCTGAAAGAAGTGCATGAGCATTCTACCAATTTGGCTGGAATACGGGAAAAATTTAGCAAATTAGATAAAAACATTTTTTTGCTGACAGAGAATTCAAATCTAATAAAGAATTCAGGAAGGCAATTATGACTTGGCATAAAGACATAAAACCAGAATCAAAAGCTCAATATACCAGCGTTTTGATGTCAGCATTCTATCAACAGAAAATGCATCACGATAAACCCAGAATGATTACGAGTACGCTACTACAGAAGGACTGAGAACGGGAGTGTGTTGATAGAATTTGCATTTCTGCTTTGATGGCAGGTTTGAACCCTGTGATCAAAACAATAATTGCGGGGGTAGTATATTTAATTCAAGACAATGTTTTGAGAGTGGAGTACAACTCCGCGCACCTCAAAGACGTGCGAGGGGTTAATAGGGCCATAGAGAAAATCACTAACTATCGTTTCAATGGCCAGGATAAAACTAAGAAACGTAGCGAAAACACATCAAAGCGTAAGGGGATAGCTCCCTGTTTTAGATGTGGGACTATCGGGCATTGGAAGAATGAATGTAAGGTGATACTGGAACCTAGTGCATTAGCAGGAAATGCCGCTATCCAAGAGTTTACCAATGTTAATTCATGAGAAACACCATTCTCTATCCAAATTGTACCATTACTTTAGGAGATTATTATTATTTCCGTAGGGAATTATAGAGTTGTAATTCTAAATTGATTAGTTATTCGAATTTGTTTATTTTTGATTTAACATGTTTTTTTTTAAATCACGTGTTTAAAAGCGGAAAATTAACAGTTCCCCGATGTCCTGGTCTTTGGGGTACTTATACAGTGGTATTGTATTCAGTGTATATATAGGAATGAAAATATATGTTAATAAGCGATGACAGTTACTTCAAATGGATTGTGATATAGGTACTGCTGATTTCATGTTGTGTTTTTGTTTTGATATAAATTTCACCAGATTGGGATCCTAGAGTGGGAATTCTGCGAGGGGTTAGGGTGCTAACTTCATAATCTGGTAACTCTTCCGAGAGGTCGCCAGTAGAATAAGAGAGTATGGGCTAATTTAGATAATGGTTTTAGCAGTAACAGTATGTTATGCTTTTCGACATTTGTTTTAGAGATTTATTAAGAAAAGGTTAATGTCATAGTTCGCCATATAGTCAATGTTTGTCTGGTTTCCTGAAACAGAAATGTAATCAACTTAACTGTTGTATGATCTGTGCTTTTTTGAGGTTATCATGGAAGGTGATGTCAGATCGTGTATTAATGCATGGTAGGAATAATTTGACCATAGACAGTGTGTGTAAACCTCAAAGCCCTCCCTACCCGGCTGAAGAAAGAGCGACAAAGGTGTGCAATGAGAGACAGCAACTTTTACCACTCCTATCTGAGTCCCAGCCTTAAACCGGGGCCGGGGTGCTGAGAGCTCGTGTGGAGTGATTGTGGAGAGAGAACAAGCTCAGGTGAGAGACTCGTGTACATGGGAGGAATGGAAATATCTACTTGGATATTAAAATCGGGACTCAAAGTAAGCAGTGAGGTCAGTCATTCTAAATTTGGGTTGGATCATTTCTAAAATGTTTTAGCTGTGATTGGGATACAGTGAGAGAGAATTGCTAAAGCACGATGAAGGGTGGGCGCGCTGATAACATTTATTTGGAGAGAGTCTCCAGAAAGTATCTCTAAGTGTCATCCTGATGGGAGGTGGTTTGTTTGGGGGAATGACTGGATGATAGCTTGGGATGACCATGAAAGTTTTTGTTCTTTTTTGTTTTACCCTGTATTCAGAATTGTTAGGTTACGTCACATCAATGAGTGGTGCTAAGTTATTAAACATGTACTTTATTTCTCTTTTCAAGTCAATATGTTTTTAGGTTTCGTGGAACATGAGGGTGTTCATTGTTCCAGAGAAGGGAATGATGTATATTGACTAACTGATTTGAGAATGTGTTAGTATGTTTATAACTGTAGAAAATGCATTAGGAGTATAGTGTGTTATGGGTTAGATGTAATGATAGAGGAGTATCATTCCTAGAGACTGTATATTGTTACAAGAGATAGCTCATAGAAGAGGGACGACCGCTAACTGTACACAAAATGGGTATTTAGTTGAACATTACACATACCTAGATCATGGTGAGAGTAGAAGAGATACCAGCGGCATGGCAGACACTATGGTAAACTTTCAGGACACCTGTGACTCAGAGTTTTGTTAGGTTGGATATTATTCCCAACTCATTTTGTTTTTCTCCAATTTCTAACAGCCGACAGCCGACAGATTGACAGATTGCATGCAGGAGGTATTCTCACGGCAGTCGCTGTAGGGACAGTAACTGAAGGAGCAGTAGGGACAGTAACTGAAGGAGCAGTAGGGACAGTAACTGAAGGAGCTGTAGGGACAGTAACTGAAGGAGCTGTAGGGACAGTAACTGAAGGAGCAGTAGGGACAGTAACTGAAGGAGCTGTAGGGACAGTAACTGAAGGAGCTGTAGGGACAGTAACTGAAGGAGCAGTACTAGTAGCGTAGGATACTATATTGACAGCATGGAATTTGACTACTGCGCAAATGAGGGGTATTGTGAGACTATAATCATGGGCCATGTTGGAAGTAGCAATGGTTACTTTTGTAGCATTGTTGGGATATCAGTTTATGACGACTCATGTCACATGGATTGGTAACTGGTAACTGGGGGACCGATGGGAGGACAGGGAATGCGGTTGTTCAAATATCACAAATGATGTTGTCAGGAAATGACCCATGTGTTGCAGTGTGTATATCCTCAGGTGAAAGCAGAGATATAACCAAGGTCACGGGCTGAATTCTGGAGATTGAGTGTACATCGAGACACCAGGCGGGGGTGTTGGAACAGCATTGGTTTGAGACACACACTACTCCGTACAGAACCTGCAGTGATAAAAATCATCATGTCTCTCCTTGGGGGATGCATAGTTCTCATGTGAAGTGAGGAACAGCTGCATAATGGGTGAGTGAAGACACCATGACAGAGAGAGAGAGAGAGAGAGAGAGAGAGAGAGAGAGAGAGAGAGAGAGAGAGAGAGGAGAGAGAGAGAGAGAAGAGAGAGAGAGAGAGAGAGAGGAGAGAGAGAGGAGAGAGAGAGAGAGAGAGAGAGAGAGAGAGGGAGAGAGAGAGAGAGAGAGAGAGGAGAGAGAGGGGAGGAGAGGAGAGAGGGGAGGAGAGGAGAGAGAGAGAGAGAGAGAGAGAGGAGAGAGAGAGAGAGAGAGAGAGAGAGAGTGAGAGAGGAGAGATGAGATGAGAGAGAGAGAGAGGAGAGCGAGAGGAGAGAGAGAGAGAGAGAGAGAGAGAGAGAGAGAGAGAGTAGATTCCACTGTAAGACATACAGATGGGTTGGATCTGGGTGCTACTTTTAACATCATAGTTGGGTTGGGTTTGCTGCTTTATTGGTTAATGCATCATATGATAGAGGGGTAATTTTACTCTGAACAAAATGTTGAAGGCATTGATGTGAAAGCATATACAGTGCTGAGTTACCTCAAGAGGAAGTAATGTTGATGAGGGATACACACTTGCATATCAGGTAACGTGCCTACCAGGTGAAATGGAGGAGATGGGGAACAAAGTGAAAATGACATGACTTGGGAACACCTCTCGGAACCTGGGGCCGAAAAGGGAAGACTGGGCGAAAACACGAAGAAGCTTTGTAGAGCTTTCATTTTTGTAGAGTCTAGCAGGAAAGTATCCTGGAGGCATAGAGTCAGGTGAAGAGAGAGTGGGGATTGTCATGGTCTCAGACTTTGGTTATCATGCATATATAATTATGCACAGCTTATCACATCGTTAAAACTGTTATATTTTGTGTATTTTTGTTGCTTTCAAAGTCTTGTGCTATTACTCTCTTGTGAACCCGAAGGGGAAAGTGGAGAAACTAAAATTTGCTCCATGCCATAGAACGAGAGGTCCATGCCATAGAACGAGACACCAGATTCAGCTGGAATGGCATTTTGCTGTGTGATCATAGTACAGAGGCTATAAGTCTCTGAACTTGTAAACCTCACGGTGACTGTTCGTTCATTGTTTGTTCATTTGTTTGTTTGTTCAATTCATGTTTTATAATCATTTGTTCATTTTTTTAATTCATGTTTTATTATCATTGTTTATCAATTTGTTTGTAATTTCCAAGTTTAGATGAATTGAACATTAAGATGCTATTGTTCAAGAGGAGGGACTGTTGGATTCGACATTTTGAACATTGAGATATTAAATAAATGATAGAGAAGAAGCATAGAATATTAGGAGTGAAAGAGACTGGGTTTCATGTCAGAAGTTAATGGATCTCTGTAGAAAAACAGATGGCTTTGGAATGTGTTGGGTGGATGGGAGGAGAGCAATGTGTTGATATAGGGGAGACAGATGGACATCTGTGGATTAGGTGGAGGGGTTGAGGTCAGAAGGTGAGGTCAGATCCCCTGAAGGGAGTAATAAGGATTTAGTATCCTGTTACTCTTTCCTGTAGTACCAGATATATATATCTGTGATGGGAGAAATGTTGGGTTGTCTGAATTACAGCTGTACAGAACCTCTGGGAATAATTAAACTTGGTTAAAGCTTCTCTATTGTCCGTGAGTTATTTACTCAGAAAAATAAGAACCCAACACTACCAATGAGTAACATATGAGGAATCCACAAAAAATTGTCAAAAGCCACCCACGCCGCAGCTTCACACTACTTGTCAAACATAGAGAACTGATACTGTATACTGGTTGTTGGGGTGGGATTGGATTGGCATGAGTTGTGGGGGGTTTGTGGCTGGCTTTTGACAATGTTTTTTATTCCTCATGTCTTACATATTAGTATAAATTATTTTGGTCCACATCAGATGTTGGGTACTATATTTAATTAATATTATCTGAATCCTATGAATTAAAATGGCCAATTTGGGTGCAATCAAATAGGTTACATAGTTACGTTTCTACAAAATAATGTTTCAGGAATGCCAATCTTACCTGTTTCTAACTACAGAAACAATTTCATAACAATCTGGGATGGTGGTCATGGCTTGCTGAAATGACATGGATCGACTCACATGTCTCAAATGCGTAATATCAGGTTATTTTGAGGAAGTATTTGTATACAATTACCTAGGAGACTGTGAGGAAGCCAGTGGGGGAAACACACTGTCACATCTGCTCCTGCCACACCCCCTAGTGGACATCCAGTGTCTCCTTGACCTGCAGCCATTCCCCCAGTACACTCCCTTTCCCTCTCCTTCTCCCTCTCCCTCTCTGTGTGTGTGTGTGTGTGTGTGTGTGTGTGTGTGTGTGTGTGTGTGTGTGTGTGTGTGTGTGTGTGTGTGTGTGTGTGTGTGTGTGTGTGTGTGTGTGTGTGTGTGTGTGTGTGTGTGTGTGTGTGTGTGTGTGTGTGTGTGTGTGTGTGTGTGTAGTTGGAGACAGGTGTGCTGGAGTCAGAGCTGATCCCCACCAGCTGCTACCCGTTCCATAATCAATACCTCTACAAATACTCAGTCCTGCCACTGCCACTCTGCCAGATCGTAATCTCTGTTCATTTTGCCACTCTGACTCTGGTTCCTGTCTCCTGTTCCACATCTCACCACCCTGCTACCCTGTTTTGGATTCAGCTCACCACCACTCCCTTGGATTCCCCTCCGGACCTGTTTACCCTGTCCCAACCCAGCTCACTCCAACCTCAGCCTCCACATCTGGTTTCTTACAACTCATCCGAGTTTCCCTAGATCTGCACTCCATCTCTCCCTGTGTTACAATAAATACCTGGGTTCATTCATCCTTGTTTCCTGGTCTGAGTCTGCTCTTGGGTTCCCCTGTGCTGCTCCACCTAACACACACAGATCTTGTCATGAATTCAAACTATCTATTAAATAATCCTTTAAGTAGACAATAAGCAAAAAAGTAATGATTCAGATGAAAGGGATTAGATATAGTTGTAATTACTTGGATAAATTGCTGAAATCTGTCAGATGTTTACAACAATGTGTCAGTCAGGGCATGATATACATTTTTTTTACTTGTTTTTGACCATGTCTGGTTGCTTGAAACAAGGTATTTTGACTTCTACTGGTTTAGTCTGTGGTGTGTGACAAATTCAAGCTGAGTCACATTTTTGAACTGAACTTAGTATTGTCTCATGAGTGCTGATCATGTTGTTTAGACTTCCAATGTTTTTGTTTCCAGGAATGAAAGTGTATCTGTAAAGTGAGGAGAGATTAGGGTGTGCAGTTTCTTGGAAAAGCCTGCATGTGCACGTCCTTACTAAGAACAGATCTCCAGAGAGCTAGCCATGTGGAACAAGGACATCTATGGCATCTACAGTGTGTGGTGGTAAACAAACTGAAAGCCAACTGCTCATGCACACTAACTTGTTTTTGGGATTGATGTTCATAGTCACATACTCACATATCTCTCTCAAATGTAGTAGTTACATTTTTTAAATAAAAAAATACATTGCCTGTTCGTCTTTTTGGTAGCAATTTCCCTCGTACAGTACTACATATCCAGGCTGGTGCATAAAGCAGTGAATAACACCAGAGTCCTGCTGAGGCATGGTCTTCAGGGGGTCAGGGAATGTGACAGTGAGCTGTTGGGGCCACAGACAGATCCAGGTCTGCTTCATTAACCCCTGGCATGTTCCTGTTTGGTATCCTTACACATCCAGACAGATAGGGGATACCAAGGGGTCTGGCACCAGTTTACCTGCCGTGCAGCCTCCCAGGCTGGTGTCTTTCTGTCTGTCTGCACATGGGCCGGTCCCCTGGGAGTCCTCTGGGCTGAGGTGTGAGGGAAGCTTGCTTGTCTGGAGGGTCAGACCAAGTTCAGTAGAACACTGCACACAACAGTAGTGAACTGGAGGAATTCCAGGGGAGAACAGCATCCTGGTTGGAACAGGTCTGTTTGTATAAGGCCAAACACATCTGTGGGAATAACACTGTTTTAGTTACAATGGTTAATACATGTTTTTGAAATGCTAGTAACTAACATATACTAGTTGTATAGTCTGACATGCATACAGAACAATCCTCAAAACCATAAATAAGTCTCCAATGTTGTATCATGGTATTGTTTTATTTGGACACCGATTCCAGGGTTATCCTCCTACAAGGGTTCCGAGCCTGGCTGCAGTGCTGGGGATGAGGAGGACGGGGAGCCCAAGATCTCTGATGAGGCCCTGCTCCTCAAGCAGAGTGTCCTGTGGCAGATCCCCCAACAGCAGAGGATGATACTGGGCCAGTCCTACAACTCTGTCAACCCCCAGCACATCCCAAGGAGAGGAGAGATCACTATGAGGTCCCACAACTCCTTATGCTCTGTGCATACCAGCCACTACAGCCCCACCACTAAATACGTTGTCACTGTGGAGCCCAATCAGAAGGATACAACTCAAATGCATGACGAATGCATGACTAGCAGTGTCAACTAGAAGCAATGTAATAAGCTTACAACAATGCTGTGATTCAACCATTGCAACAGTATTTGTAGAGCTTTATTCAAAAATTGTAATCAGGTGTGTTGAAGGCCCTTGAGTAAGACTTGCTGTGCCAGTCAAAGGTTTGGACACACCTACTCATTCAAGGATTTTCTTTATTTTTTACTATTTTCTACATTGTATAATAATAGTGAAGACATCAAAACTATGAAATAACACATATGGAATCATGTAGTAACCAAAAAAGTGTTAAACAAATCAAAATATATTTTATATGTGAGATTCTTCAAAGTAGCCACCCTTTGCCTTGATGACAGTTTTGCACACTCTTGGCATTCTCTAAACCAGCTTCACCTGGAATACTTTTCCAACAGTCTCGAAGGAGTTCCCGCATATGCTAAGTTGTTGTTGGCTGCTTTTCCTTCACTCTGTGGTCCAACTCATCCCAAACGATCTCAATTGGGTTGAGGTCGGGTGATTGTGGAGGCCGGGTCATCTGATGCAGCACTCCATCACTCTCCTTTGTGGTCAAATAGCCCTTACCCAGCCTGGAGGTGTGTTGTGTCACCGTTCTGTTGAAAAACTAATGATAGTCCCACTAAGCACAAAGCAGATAGGATGGTGTATCGCTGCAGAGTGCTGTGGTAGCCATGCTGGTTAAGTGTGCCTTGAATTGTAAATACATCACAGAAAGTGTCACCAGCAAAGCACCCCCACACCATCACACGTCCATGCTTCACGGTGGGAACCACACATGTGGAGATCATCCATTTACCTACTCTGCGTCTCACAAAGACATGGCGGTTCGAACCAAAAATCTCCAATTTGAACTCACCAGCCCAAAGGATAGATTTCCTCCAGTCTAATGTCCATTGCCCATGTTTCTTGGCCCAAGCAAGTCTCTTTTTCTTATTGGTGTCCTTTAATAGTGGTTTCTTTGCAGCAATTCAACCATGAACACCTGATTCAAGCAGTCTCCTCTGAACAGTTGATGTTGAGATGTGTCTGTTAATTAAACTCTGTGAAGCATTTATTTGGGCTGAAATCTGAGGTGCAGTTAACTCTAATGAACTTATCCTCTGCAGGGTCTTCCTTTCCTGTGGCGGTCCTCATGAGAGACAGTTTCATCATAGCGCTTGATGGTTTTTGCGACTGCACTTGAAGAAACGTTCAAAGTTCTTGACATTTTCAGCATTGACTGACCTTCATGTCTTAAAGTAATGATGGACTTCTGTTTCTCTTTGCTTATTTGAGTTGTTCTTGCCATAATATAAAATTAACTCTGTATACCACCCCTACCTTGCCACAACACAACTGATTTTCTCTAACGTATTAAGAAGGAAAGAAATTCCACAAATTAACTTTTAACAAGGCACACCTGTTAAACTTCTTATGGCTGGGGGCAGTATTGAGTAGCTTGGATGAATAAGGTGCCCAGAGTAAACTGCCTGCTACTCAGTCCCAGAAGCTAAGATATGCATAGTATTAGTATATTTGGATGGAAGACACTCTGAAGTTTCTAAAACTGTTTGAATGATGTCTGTGAGTATAACAGAACTCATATGGCAGGCAAAAAAACGAGAAAGAATCCAACAAGGAAGTTGGAAATCTGAGGTTTGTAGTTTATCAACTCATCACCTATCGAATATACAGTGATACAGGATAATGGTCATATTGCACTTCCTAAGGCTTCCACTAGATGTCAACAGTCTCTAGAACCGTGTTTGATGCTTCTACTGTGAAGGAGAGGGAATGAAGGCTCTTTGAGTCAGGGGTCTGGCAGAGTGCGACCAGGGGTCTGGCAGAGCTGACCAGGCGCGTTCACGTGAGAGTTAGCTTGCGTTCCATTGCATTTCTGAAGACAAAGGAATTCTCCAGTTGAATAATTATTGAAGATGTATGATAAAAACATCCTAAAAATGTATTCTATGCATCGTTTCACATGTTTCTACGGACTGTAACGGAACATTTGAACTTTTCGTCTGCTCGCGCCTCATGAATTTGGATTACTGGGCTAAACGCGTGAACAAAAAGGAGGTATTTGGACATAAATGATGTACTTTATCGAACAAATCAAACATTTATTGTGGAACTGGGATTCCTGGGAGTGCATTCTGATGAAGATCATCAAAGGTAAGTGAATATTTATATAACGTTATTTCTGACTTCTGTTGACTCCAACGTGGTTTGTTGTCTGAGCGCTGTACTCAGATTATTGCATGGTTTGCTTTTTCCATAATTTAAAAAAAAATCTGACACAGCAGTTGCATTAAGGAGAAGTATATCTCTAACTCTGTGCATAACACTTGTATCTTATATTAAAGTTTATGTTGACTATTTCTGCAAATTGATGTGGCTCTCTGCAAAATCACCAGATGTTTTGGAAGCAAAACATTACTGAACGTAACGCGCCAATATAAACTGAGATTTTTGGATATACATATGCACTTTATCAAACAAAACATACATGTATTGTGTAACATGAAGTCCTATGAGTGTCATCTGATGAAGATCATCAAAGGTTAGTGATTAATTTTATCTCTATTTCTGCTTTTTGTGACTCCTCTCTTTGGCTGGAAAAATGGCTGTGTTTTTCTGTGACTAGGTACTGACCTAACATAATCGTTTGGTGTGCTTTCGTCGTAAAGCCTTTTTGAAATCGGACACTGTGGTGGGATTAACAACAAATGTATCTTTAAAATGGTGTGAAATACTTGTATGTTTGAGGATTTTTAATTATGAGATTTCTGTTGTTTGAATTTTGCGCCCTGCACTTTCACTGGCTGTTGTCAAATCGATCCAGTTAATGGAATCTTAGCCGATCTCAGCCATAAGAGAGATTGAAAGTTAATTGAAATGCATTCCAGATGACTACCTCACAAAGCTGGTTGAGAGAATGCCAAGAGTGTGCAAAGCTGTCATCAAGGCAAAGGGTGGCTACTTTGAAGAGTCTCAAATATAAAATATATTTTCTTTTGTTTAACCTGTCTAGGATCAGCGTGGCGCTAGCGGCACCCCCCCCCCCCCCCCCCACTGAAAAACCAGTGCCGCGAAATTCAAAAAAAATATTTTTTTAAAATATTTAACTTTCACACATTAAAGTCCAATACAGCTAATGAAAGACACAGATCTTGTGAATCCAGTCAACATTTCCGATTTTTAAAATGTTTTACAGGGAAGACACAATATGTAAAGATGTACATCTATTACCTAAAAACACATTAGCATAATCCACCATCTTTTATTTGTCCACCAACACCAGTAGCCATCACCAATTCGGCTAAACTAAGATATTTATAGCCCCTAACCAACAAAAAAACTCATCAGATGACAGTCTGATAACATATTTATGGTATGGGATAGGTTTTGTTAGAAAAAAGTGCATATTTCAGGTAGATATCATAGTTTACAATTGCACCCACCGTCACAAATGGAATAGAAAAACTACTTAGAGCAACGTGTTTACCTACTTACTAATCATCAAACATTTCGTAAAAATACACAGCATACACGAATCGAAAGACACAGATCCTGTGAATACAGACAATATTTCAGATTTTCTAAGTGTCTTACAGCGAAAACACAATAAATCGTTATATTAGCTTAGCACATAGCAATTAGCAGCCCAGCATTGATTCTAGCCAAAGTGAGCGATAAAAGTCAACATCGCCAAAAGATATTAATTTTTTCACTAACCTTCTCAGAATTCTTCCGATGACACTCCTGTAACATCATATTACACATTCCATATAGAGTTTGATCGCAAATGTTTATATTTAGCCACCAAAATCATGGTTAGACAATGTGAAATGTAGACAAGCTGGTAAAGAAAATGTCCTTGCGCCACTTAGACAGTGATCTACTCTTATACATAAATACTCATAAACGTGACTAAAAAATATAGGGTGGACAGGGATTGATAGACAATTTAATTCTTAATACAATTGCGTTATTACATTTTTTAATTTATCCTTACTTTTCAATACAGTTTGCGCCTAGCGAAGCTACGTCATAAAACATGGCGTTCTAAGCCACTAAAATGTTTCGACAGAAACACGATTTATCATAATAAAAATGTCCTACCTTGAGCTGTTCTTCCATCAGTATCTTGGGCAAAGGATCCTTTCTTGGGAGAAATCGTCTTTTGGTGGAAAGCTGTCCTCTTGCCATGTGGAAATGTCAACTGCGTTCGGGATGAACTGAAAAGCGTGCCCAACTTTTCACATCGTTGCAAAAATAAATGTCCCAAAATCGCACTAAACGGATATAAATTGCTATAAAACGCTTTAAATTAACTACCTTATGATGTTTTTAACTCCTACAACGAGTGAAAAGATGACCGGAGAAATATAACAGGCTAAACTAACGCTTGGAACAGGAGCGGGTCGGTGACCAGCACGCGCGTTACGCACCAAGGAAAGAATGACTAGCTTCAGGGTTTTTTCATTTGTAGGGCCTGTGAACGCGCAATCGACCCCATTGGAATCGTCATCACGTAAAGGCATCCAGGGGAAGACGTAAGAAGTGTCCGTATAGTCATAGCAACGACAGTGCCCTTTTAAATGACTTCAGAAGAGTGGCCAACATTTCTGAAATCTGAATCCATGTCAGGGAAATTGCTGTAGAATGGGCTCTGTTCCACTTAGAGACAAAATTTCAACTCCTATAGAAACTATAGACTGTTTTCTATCCAATAATAATAATAATATGCATATTGTACGATCAAGGATTTTGTGGGAAGCCGTTTAAAAAATTAGCCAAATTAGCATAAATAGTCTAAACAGCGCCCCCATCCCCAACAGGTTAACACTTTTTTGGTTACTACATGATTCCATATGTGTTATTTCATAGTTTGATGTCTTCACTATTATTCTACAATGTAGAAAATAGTAAAACATTTACCAAAACCTTTGAATGAGTTGGTGTGTCCCAACTTTTAACTGGTTGGTACTGTATATAATGCGTGTGTCTTTGTGATATGGCAAACATAATAAGACGAGGGCCAAGGCTTTGCTTGAAATAATGCCTCCTATTCTGTTGTCAAATACCCAATAGAAGACATAAAAGCATGTCTGAAATAATGTGACTGTGCTCATTAGCTTTGCCTATAACATAGCTGAATCATTAAGAACAGACAGATCCATGAAGTGACGCCTTGATCCTGTCCAGAGTGAGCTCTGTGTCTCTCTGTCATTAGAGGGATTCATAAATTGGATTTGAGAAGAAACTCTGACTCTGGGGATCCATCTTTGCTTCTTACTACCTACCATGGGAAAATGTTGAACAAAAGACTGTCTTGAAGAAATAACCCACATTTTTCACGATGAGAGACATGCATGAAATGAAATATAACACTTTCATTACTGTTTCTTAATTGCATGTGTCTATGTTTACATATCCTCGCTTCACTTTAAATCCTTACTTGCCTTGAACTGGTGGGATGATTAACGGAACAGTTATATTTGTTCCATCTGCCATGTTCTGCTCATTATTCTGTCTGGGGTAGACTGGAATTTTCTCATCAACAGGGTCAAATATTCCTACATGTCCTTATATTCAGAGGATGTCGTTTCTTGTTGACCGGTGATTTAGATTGTAGCTAAAGCTGCTACTGTATTGGTTGCTGTCGTTACAAGAAGAGTAATTTTCAAACTATACTGCATAGTCAATATTTATTCCAGTATTCCCATACATACATTTAATAAGATGTCAATAAGATGAAGGTATAGGGGTTTTATTCAGCTCATAGCAATACATTTTTATTTTATTTATTTATTTCATTATAGGAATATAAACATAAATGTATGCATATACTTATCTCAAGTGTTTATCACTTGAGCTACATCACAATATTGTATTAATTTCCAGGAGCCTAGTCACTCATCTTGGTGACAAACAATATTGATATGAAAAGGGCTCACGTTGGTTTAAAAAAGTTATGTTTGTGTATGAAAGTAATTATTAAGTGTTTGCCCTGCAATAGTTGATAATGGGTTAAGGATAATAGTAATTTGATCAACTATAATTTAGCTCTTTATGAGCTAACTTTGGCACCTTTTACCAGACGGCCACAGAATGTCACTGGACTGGTCACTGGCCATGATATTCATATGCATTTCTTTGCAAAAGTATTCAGTGTAAAGAGCAGCTATTAGACAGTTAATTAAATGAGTTGTTTAATTGTAAATAATATACAAGATCTACAATCTCTGTGGAAAGTGTGCTCTCTCCAAGTCAATCCTGTCCTGCAGCAGTCAGCCACAACTACAGCAATAACTTTGGGTACTAGTCTCCATTTCCCAGTGGTGTTAAGTACTTATTTAGTAAAAATATGTTAAAGTACTACTTACGTCGTTTTTTGGGGTATCTGTACTTTTACTATTTATATTTTTGACAATGTTTACTTTTACTTCACTACATTCCTAAAGAAAAGAATGTAATTTTTACTCCATACAT